>NW_006241595.1:0-1319 GCF_000226075.1 Solanum tuberosum
TTACAATTATGGACTATTAAATACCGTATATACATATAATGGAGAAGAGATAGGTGGAATACCAGAATTACACTAAGCATTCGTCACATATAAAAGAGTTACCAAAGGAAATTTATTTTGTATAAAGTTTTATACAGCACCAGCGGAGATATTATACGAGGAGATAAAACATCCAATTCAAGTCATTAAGATAGGATTAACCAAAGATATGATTATACCCGATGATATCGAACAACAAGAAGAAATACAAAAAAAAGAGATACCAAGTTTTTATGCCAATAAAAGAATAATTGGTATATCAACTATTATACAAGAGTTAGCAAATAATTATTTGAACGGAAATGATATATGGAGTTACTACTCTAGAGACCAGTTAATGATATATTCAAATTCAAGAGAACTAAGGAAAGCAGATATGGATGAAGTCCAGCGATGGATTTTATCATTATTAAAACCAGAAGAAAGACCTACGACAAGAGCACTCAAAGCAGGATTTATTTCGCCAGAACTATTAACCAGATATTGCAAGCTAATTGGACACAAATACCTTGATCATCTATGTTCAAAATGTAATGGAGAAGACAACGTGATTCCTGATGTCCAACTAGAATAAAGTCAAGACAAAGAAGATAGGGACAAAGAAGATAAAGACAACTAAAGAGATAAGGCAAAGAAGATATATTTGGCCAAAAAAGCCAAAAGCAAATAGTGAATAGTACTATTATTGTAAATTATTAGTCTTATTGTAAGAAAGTGTAATGTAAATTAGTCAATAATGTAGGATGCATATTAAAAGTAGTAGATGTGGTAGTGTAAAAAAGTCATAAAGTAAATAGTACTAGTCATAAAGTAAATAGTACTACGTAAGATAGTCAAGAAGTAGTGCATTATTGTGCATTATTGTACATTAATGTAAAGATAGGATTGAATTTGTAAGTGCAGTAGATAGGATTTCCTTTCTATATAAAGGAAGGAAGATATAACATAAAGGACAGACTTTGAATAAACGAAGCACTTTCATAAAAAAAAAACCACTCTCTCAAATATTTAAATACTTAATAGATAATGGAGCAACCCTCAGATATCATGGATAAACAAGAGGCAAATGTATATTGTTCGACAAATATGCAGAACTAATTTCATATATTCCTGAATATCATAAATATGATTGAATAAATTTATGTTAGTTATTATGTATTAGAATTATTTGAATCATGATTAAACCGGTAGGCAAGGAAAGCCGTTTAAGGGAGTAAACAAAGTTGAGGCGCTGATAAGAAGGAAGTATCCGCTAAAGTACGATGCTAGTAGTGACAAGA
>NW_006241596.1:0-1319 GCF_000226075.1 Solanum tuberosum
ATAATCGGAAGTTTGAGGTATGTGACTGATTGCACTAAGCCTGATATTGCATATGCAGTAGTTGTACTTGGCAGGTTTACAAGCAAGCCAGGTAATGAACATTGGCATGCTGTAACAAGAGTTATGAGATATTTAATTGGAACGAAAAATTGTGGTTTGTTCTATAAAAAATATCCTGCAGCACTTGAAGGCTTTTGTGATGCAGACTGGAACACTTTATCAGGTGATTCATGTTCTACCACTGGTTATATCTTTACTTTAGGTGGTGGTGCTGTTTGTTGGAGATCAAAAAAGCAAACTATTATTGCTAACTCTACCATGGAGGCTGAACTAATTGCTTTAGCTTCAGCTAGTGAGGAAGCGAATTGGTTAAGAGATTTATTGTTTCAAATACCTTATTTTGAAAAACCAATTCCTCCTATTTTAATTCATTGTGATAGCACTGCTGCGATTGGTAGAGTTCAAAACCGTTACTACAACGGGAAATCCAGACATATAAGGAGGAAACACAATAATGTAAGATCATATTTGACAAATGGTACCATTAATGTTGATTATGTCAAATCTTGTGATAATCTTGCAGATCCTCTTACTAAGGCCTTAACAAGAGAAAAGGTCTGAAGCACATCGAGGGGGATGGGATTGAAGCCTACAAATCCTTGAGTCATATATGAGGAAACCCAACCTGGGGACTAGAGATCTTATAACCAAGTTCAAAGGGAAAAACTAATCATATGATGACTAGTTGTAAAAAATGCATTATCTTTTTATTCCTCCCTATGATGTGAGTGCATTGTTTCCTGTAGTTTGTGAAGGTTGAGTTGATAAAACTCTTAATGAATATCTGTAGCCCGTATGGGTGGAGTGTTAAGCTTACAGGAGCACTCTCGACAGATTTCACCTATGTGATGTGTGGAAGTAGGTCGCTTCCTATGAGAATTGGGCTTATTCTCAAAAGCACTCATGAAACCGGGATAGCACATGGCCATAACGTGTTGGCTTTAAAGCTCATGTCAACACCTTGATTATTATGTGTGAGCAGTGATATTTTATTTCCCTTAAGCAGTCATAGTTCAAGTCTGAGACCACTACGACTCTGGAGTAAAAATTACAGTTTCACTAAGTGGAGGTTCAATGCAGAGCACACCTTCATTATGCATAGTAATCTTCCTTCAGCTGATATACTCTCTTATCTAATATTAAAATGAGTGGGGGATTGTTAGTGTGACATTTTAATATTCTAAAATATATCAAATTTTGCAATATTTTGCATAGTCACACAGATATTGATTTCTGGCCGTTGGTTGACTTCTCACTTT
>NW_006241597.1:0-1319 GCF_000226075.1 Solanum tuberosum
TCTTTATCTTAGTTTTCAAGTTCACAAAATATCTCTCCAATGCTCGCTCTCTGCCTGGATTTGGTCCAACCATGCTTAAGAATTTAGAAAACTTCTGAACTTGTGCGACTTTGGAAATTGGATGGTGATAGCCCTTATTTCTTGAATTTGTTAAGTTTGATATTGGTATTCTTGTTTGTAATCAGCCTTCTATGTTCATTCTCATAAAGTTACTGAAAATGTTTTTTCTCATGTTATAAAAAGCTAATTGTTTCTCGACTCTAATTTAAACCATCTAATTGTTTCTTGACTCTCATTCTAAATTATCTTGTTTTTCATAACTTGAGGAAAATCTCAAGCATCACATGATCTTGTATTTGTTGACAGTTTCTATGTGTTGCTTGTAACTACTGTATTTTACTGTAAATAGTTACTGCATTTAAGGCTGATCTGCTACATTTTTGGACTATTTGCTGCTGCAATTTGAAGCTGAATTTTTGCTATGTTATGGGACTATTTGCTGCTGCGATTTGAGGCCGTTTTGCCGACGAATTTTGGGTGATTTGCGGCTGCACTTTTGGCTATTTACAGCTGCATTATTGTGATGAGCTTCTTTATTTTGGGACCATTTGTTGCTGTAATCTGAAGCTGATTATTTCTACGTTTTGGGACTACTTGCTGCTGCGATTTGAGGCCATTTTGTCGTTGAATTTTGGGTCATTTACCACTGCATTGGGACCACTTACTGCTGTAATTTGAGCCTGATTCCTGCTACATTTTAGTCAAAACTGCTGCCTCTTTGCCAATTAGTTCCTGCACTCCAGGTAGATTTTAGGCCAAGTGACTGATTGCGTGTATTGACAACACAGATGCATACATTCTTTATGTTGTTACACTGATTTGAATGACATTACAAATGGCCGTTGAATTAAGTTGAGGCCGCACCACTGCGAAAAATTGTGCCTTAGTTTGGGACCTTCTGAAACTAGGAAATGAAGCAATATCAAAACTACAATTCTGAACAGTATTGCTATGAATTAGATGTCATCATATACTTGTGATTAATGACAAAATATTTTATCCTGAAAGTCTTAACTTTTAGTGACGACTACATTGTATTTTTTAAGACGATTACATTTTCGTCATAAAAAGTATGATATTTAGTGACTAGAATAATATTTGTCTCGAAATTGTGATTGCCTTCTTATTGCCTACAAATTAACTTTATTTGTTTTGTCAGTAAAAGAAATATTTTTTGTGACGATAGGATCATTTTCAACTACAAATTGTAAATGAAATAAAATTGTCACTAATTTATACATTTAGGGACAAAAAGGAAT
>NW_006241598.1:0-1318 GCF_000226075.1 Solanum tuberosum
GAGGATAGACTTGATCTTGACTCTTGGCTTTGAAGGAAAATCTATGAAGGTATGATATGATGAAGTTAGATTATATGAGTTGTTGAGATGTTTACTTATGTTGTATTCCTTGTGTGTATGGATTGATCCACTTATGGTGGAGGTTTTAATTGTCAATATGTTGTGATGTTGAGATAATGTCCCTCTTCCCTACAACCCTAGGTAGGACTAAGCGTGATATGATATGAATGTGAATGTTATGTTCTGACCATGATAGTGTTGTTATGATGAATATATCCATGTCTATTGTAATGAATATTAGATGTGTTTATTTACATGGTCTAAGATCCTAAAATGCAATATATGTGAATTTTGCTTGAATTGGGATATTATGTACTTGTTGTGACCCCCTTGAAGGGAGGTGTCTATGTTGATAAGATTGTTGTTGTTGTGCCATTGTGAAGACAATCATGCACACACACTCCATGCATAAACATGATTATGATATGTCTATGGTGTCAATTGAAAGGATATTTCTCATATGCACCTTTACACATTTATATGCATGAAATGTACACTACAAATATGTTATGAAAGGTTACTCTTATGTTATGATGGTAGTGTTGATTGAAAGGTTATACTCATATGTACACTACAAACATGTTATGAAGGGTTTTCTCTTATGTTGATGATTCTAAGGTTGAAATGAAGTTCTCACTTTATGAATCTATGAGCTATATGATGTTATGTTGGGTTGAATGCTTAAGGTATTCTTCAATGAACCTAAACTTAAGTAAAGACTAAATATGACGGTTATGGTTATTCTTCCCTAAATTACAAGTAATAAATAGACTAGGACTATACTATGACTTCTTAGCTAAGCTTACTTAGTAGGAGTGGGGGTATGAGACTTCGCTTCTACATTGCACAAGTAGACTTGATGGGATGTTGTAGGATGGTTCCTTTATGATATGAATGAAAGCATGGATGTTGAATGAATGGATTACATGAATGAACGAATATGAACTATAATAAGAACATGAACTCTAATTATGACTTCTTAAGGAGTACTACTTAGTATAGGTGGTAGTATGGGATGCTACCTATACATGGCACAAGTGGACTTTAAGAGGGGTTGTGGTTAAGTTCTCTTATGTAATGAAGGTTTATGAAACGTGTATAAATTATGAATGAATGCCATGAATGAATGTTAAGGTTGACTTTACATTGCTACAAGTGATGATCATAAATGTCTCCTTACTTATGTATGATTGAATATGTTAAGGTAAAAGCAAGATATGTATGTTGTTGATGATCTAAATGTGATACTTAGCATTTG
>NW_006241599.1:0-1318 GCF_000226075.1 Solanum tuberosum
ATTCTAGGCAGCTGAATGCTCCAAATTGATCTGATGCGGTATGGAATTTATAGAGGTAAAGCAAGGGGTCGACTCTGAGGTAACCAATGAACCGTGACTTTTTAAAATTAATTTGATATAGTTTGATATTTTTAAATTTGATTTCAATGTTTAGTGGTATGGTAAATCGGTAATTATAACTTATTTCAATTTCAATATATACACTCACAGAATAGAGAATTATAACTTTTAAAAATTAATTTGATATAGTTTGATATTTTTAAGTATAGAAAGTAGAAGTAACTTCTTTTGTTAATCTTGTTTGATCCCACGAGTGGGGTCTCATCAAGGTAGATTGTAGGTAGACCTTACCTTGATTTTTCGATAAACCTCAAAACTTAACTTTATTAATAAGAATGCGAAATAATTGAAGATGCTACATAAGTACTAACCAATTCTTTGATCAAGATGATTAATTGTAACATGTTCGAAAATTTGGCGCCAAATTGGTCTAGGAAAATGAGTCTGCACCCTTATCCCAAAGATTGTGTCAATGCCACTTTTAGCTTGTTGGATTGATTGAAGCTTCTTTACCTCTTCTTTTTAGATTTTCGAAGCATCTTGAATCAACATGTCACATAATTAGGAAGGATCATACAACGTGTCCATGTGTGTGATTCTAAAGTGAAGAAATTAGCAATAAGAGGGGATTTTATACAAAATAGAATAGAGGAGAGGATACAATACTTCGACGATGAACTGAATACATGATGGGTTTCTTCTGTTACTTATAATTTTCCCAACTTATTTTGCTTACAGGGCTCATCGTTTAAGGAAATACCAGTTGTTATCATGTCATCTAAAAATGTTTGGCACAAATTGAGAGGTTTGTTTATTTGCTTCTTATAAACTCTTGTAAATTTTTTCATGCCTTCGTTTATCTTTTCTATTGTTGGGTGAATCTGCGAAAGTTTTGATGTTGTGTATTGCTGTGAAAGAAAGTGACTTTGATAATAGAGGTTACACGTAGACGCTAAATGATAGTAGGATTTATAAGTACTAAGATTAGTCTCCTAAGCAAGTCAATTCTCTATTTTGAGTTGATAATTTTACTCCTCATGAAGAATGCAGTTATCGATTTAATTTCTTATGTTTAGTAGAATTTCCTATGTTTAAGGATGATATTTCGATTATACTCTGTTTTAGCGCTAATAGCTCACCTTTAAGCGCTGTTTTCCGGTTGGAACATTCTATTTTTTCCCTCTCTTATTTAGTAATTTTGTCGCCAATGCCTGAACGTGATGATGGCTTGCCACTGTTTTGCATTTTCTGTTGTTTT
>NW_006241600.1:0-1317 GCF_000226075.1 Solanum tuberosum
TTAAATTTTGAGACAGAGGAGTCCGCGTCTTAACTGCGACGCTGAGAAAATTTTTGTTCACTGGGCGAGCAAGTCTGCGACGCGGACTTGCGTGCCAGATCACGCTCGACTTTTTCCTTCTCCGTTTTACTACCCCAATTCGCCTATACTCGACTATTGATCTCAAATTCATTTTCGATTCTAATACCCAGCATATGGACTCCAGAACCTAACTCAAAACAACTCTGTAATTCGACTCAAAGATCTCAGAAACTCCTCAATTCATCCCAATTAAAGAACAACATTCAAATTCAAGAATACATGTCAAGAACATCAACTTTCAAACTCTTTTAGGACGAATTTCGCTGAACTAAACATGTTTGGGGCGTGGTTGAATGAACCCAACGCTATGAAATACTCACATACCTTGTAAGATGAATTCCTTGACGAATCCACAACCAAAATCGATCGTTCTTGGCGAACCTTGCTTTTACGAATCCACAACCAAAATCGATCGTTCTTGGCGAACCTTGAGCTTTTCTTCTCCTTTCTCCTCTTTTCTCTTTTCTCCAAGCCCTAGCGTGAATTTCCAATTGAATAAACTGATATCATTCTGTTTTTACCCTTAATTAATTCACTAAAATGAAGTAAATTAATTGGATAAGGAAAAGACTGAAATACCCTTCAAAAATCCGAATTGGACATTTCCTTATTTGAACAGACCAACTTCCAATGGGCGTATCTCACTCATACGAACTCGTATTCGTACAATTTTGGCAGCGTTGGAAAGATACTTCCAAGATATTTCCAACCATATCTGAAGTACACCTAACTCATCCTGAGCTAGGAGTTATGGCCATTTGAAGTTGGCCAAAACTCAACATTTCCTAACTTAAACAACTTTTCAGATTTTCATTATTTCCAAAAATTGAATATTTCTAGTTCTTAGCTTCTTCCTAGCCATTTCAAATTGCGAGATGTTTCAATATCTCTCCCTTGGGAACATTCGTCCTCGAATGAGATTACTCTTACTAGGCTAAGGGTGTAACATGCAACATTCAGTTCCAACATCCACAAGCAAATGCAAAACAACATGCCAACTATACATAAATACTAAAAAAGGATTAGTACCTTGATATGGAATTTCTCTTGGTTCGAAGAGTTGTGGATATCTCTTTTTCATACTATTCCACCAATAGACTTCTCTCAAGTCACGGTACATCTTGGTGGAACCCGGATGAATGGAATATCTGGAGCTATGAGCTTCCTCCATGATCCTCTCTTGGGTTCCGTCCACCATTTGTACACACAGTCTACCTTGATATCTCAGTACGCCAT
>NW_006241601.1:0-1317 GCF_000226075.1 Solanum tuberosum
TGCTCCCTACTCGTTCCCGTCTCTGTTTCGCTGCCTCGAAAAAGGTATACGGCTTGCCTCTTCTCACAGTCTATGTCCTAATTTGGATTTGTATTTGTTTGTTTAGTTAGTTACGTTGTTCTGGGTTTGACCATTTTGATGTGAAGTGTTGCTTCATGTTCATGCAGTATTAATTACATTTAGCTGTTCTCATGATGAAATTAGGCAGAATCGATGTCGATTTTTTAGTCATAAAATTTTGTCTACATAATCTTGAATATTGCACCCTCATCGCTTACTCAGTTCACTCTTTCGTTGTTTATCATGCTTGTCACCCGCTTGGATGCTCATTATTACAATTGGTTCCTATTGTTGTAAACATAATTTCATGTTTATACCACTGATTCACAGAAATATTAGAAGTACTCCTCAAGCATGCGATTAGCTCAAATCCTCTGTGTCTTATCACCTATATGTCTTATTAGCATTTTCTTTTGTCCTAATGCTCATATTTGCAAGTCAAGTCGGTATAAAATCCGAGCTTTCTTGTTTTATTTTCCGTTTTAGTTTTATTGGAGTTATAGTGTTCAAGGTCATTTGAAGTGTGATTTTGTTGGTGTTGACTTCTCGTTGTATGTCTTGCCGAATACTCGGCCCCCCTATGTATTCCCTTGGTTTTGATGTATCGTGTTTATAGCTTCCGTTTTGAAGCAAATAAGGTCCATTTATGTTTGATGGCTTTCTAGTAATGTGTAAAACCGAGATCCCGTAAACCATTGTGTGAAGTTGTGTTGTTGTTAAGTTTATTTATTTCTTCTAGTCGGATGTAGATTCTTGTCTAATCTATTTCTTGCCTCACTGTAGGTTATTAAGTATTCAATTAATAATAGCAAATAGCTCATATGGGTTTGAATATTCCGTACATTTTATTATATTTCAAACATGCTATATTATGGGATGTTATTTGATATACCTTGCTAATATTTGTCTAAATATTTCCTTTAGAATGATTAGATGTGAGGTGTCTTTCTAGTATGATAGATAGGGGTACTACTTTATTGTTTAATTTTAAAAAAAATGTGGTTTCCTCTTGCCAAATGTGTGCTTTCCTTTCTTTTTTGAATCTTGTGTTTATTTGAAAATTTGTCAAAGTTCATTGGGAGTGGCTTTTTCTTTCGTTTTGAGTTGTCTAGTTTGCTTTGCTATGAATTAAAATCATATTTCTTATTTCCTTATCTCATATGCTAATGTTGTCTTTTCTTTCGTATGTTGGATTGTCTCCGAGTCCTCTTGGACCCCAACCTTTTCCCCCATATTTCGGATAGGCCATAAAGGCCC
>NW_006241602.1:0-1316 GCF_000226075.1 Solanum tuberosum
ACCATCTGATTCCGCTTCAACGTGTGAACAATGAACAAGCTGTTCTTTTAATTCTATATCCACTGGATCAAGATAACTTGTATCCGGATGCTTAATCATTGATGCGATGGTGGCAAGAGCATCGGTCAACTCATTCTGTGTCCTGGGAGTGTGCCTGAATTCAATCTTGCGAAATCTCTTGCACAACTTCTATATATACTGAACATACGGTATGATTTTTGGGTTCTTCACGGCCCATTCTCCTTGAACTTGATGAATTAGCAAATCTGAATCTCCAATAACCAACAGCACTTGAACGCTCATATCAATTGTCATCTTCAGACCGAGGATGCAAGTTTCATACTCGGCCATGTTGTTTGTGCAATTAAATCGGAGTTTAGCCGCCATAGGATAATGCTGACCGGATTCTGACACTAAGACCGCTCCGATACCTTTCCCTTGGTGATTCGCTGCTCCATCAAAAAATACTCTCCAACCAGGGTATGCCTCAGAAATATCCTCACCAACAAACGAAACTTCCTCGTCGGGAAAATAAGTCTTGAGTGGTTCATACTCCTCATCAACTGGATTCTCCGCAAGATGATCAGCCAAGACTTGTGCTTTTATTGCCTTCTGAGTCACATACACAATGTCAAATTCACTCAAAGCATTTGCCATTTCGCCAACTTCCCGGTCGGCATTGCTTTCTGGAAAATATACTTCAACGGGTCCATCCTGGAAATAAGGTACGTGGTATAAGAAGACAAATAATGTTTCAACTTTTGAGCGATCCAAGTCAACGCACAACACGTTCTCTCCAAAAGAGTGTAACGAGCCTCATATGGAGTGAACTTTTTGCTCAAGTAATAAATGGCACGCTCTTTCTTCCCAGTTTCGTCATGTTGACCAAGCACGCATCCCAATGCGTTATCTGAGACAGACAAATATAGCAATAGCGGACTCCCTTCTCGCGGAGGGACCAATACCGACGGATTGGACAAATAGTTCTTGATGGCATCAAAAGCAGTTTGATATTCTCGGTCCACTTGGTTCAGGCACCTTTTTTCAATAACTTAAAGATGGGCTCACACACCACGGTGGATTGAGCTATGAACCGGCTGATGTAGTTCAACCTTCCTAAAAAACTCATCACCTCTTTCTTGGTCTTCGGAGGAGGTAATTCCTGGATCGCCTTGATCTTGGAAGGGTCAAGCTCAATGCCCCTCCTGCTGACTATAAATCCCAACAACTTGCCAGCTGGTACTCCGATCCCACATATGGCGGGATTTAACTTCAAATTATATCGGCGTAGACGGTCAAAGAATTTCCTCAAGTGA
>NW_006241603.1:0-1314 GCF_000226075.1 Solanum tuberosum
ATTGTATCCATGTGCATTCAAATCAATCATTTTGTATATTATGTTCAAATTCAATTATCAACTATATTTACATTCAAAATAAATGTATTTTGTATGTTGTATATCAATAATTTGTACTCATGTAATTTTATTTTTAGCTTTTGATTAAACAAAAAAAATGTATTCTAAACTGATTTTGTATTTTAAAAGTTGTATTTCAAAAATGTATTCTAAAAGTTGTTTCCTAACTGTTGATCAAATTCACTATTCACTTTTATTTGTAACTTTTGATTTAAGAAAAAGTTGCATTCTAACCTGATTTGTATTTCAAAAATTGAATTCTAAAAGTTGTTGTCTATAATTGTTGAACAAATTAGTAGTCCAATCAAATTTATACTCCAATCATTCAATCTATAAAATCATAATAATTCAATAGAGAATAGGGATCACATCATCAAAATTGTATTCAAAATAAATTTGTATTCTAATAATCCAATACATAATATCATCAAATTTGTATCCAAACTAATTTGTATTCCGATTATTCAATATACAATATCACAACAATAAATTTGTATTTGAATAAAATTTCAAAAATCTACTCTCATGTTGCATCACCAATAATTTTGATGAATTTTTTGAGATAATACCAGATCGATTATATCTTGAACAACAAATGTGATTTTTCGATTGTATATTTCAATTAGCTTCTTTGATCGATCCTCGATTTTGTGTTTTGTAGGAACACCGATGATGAATTGCTTCAATTTTGTATTTCAAAATAGCTTCCCAGATCTATCAACAATTTTGAATTTTCCAGGAAAAACGATGATGAACAGATGCAATTTTGAATTTTAACGATGATGAACAGATGCAATTTTGAATTTTAACGATGATGAACAGATGCAATTTTGAATTTTAACGATGATGAACAGATGCAATTTTGAATTTTAACGATGATGAACAGATGCAATTTTGAATTTTAACGATGATGAACAGATGCAATTTTGAATTTTAACGATGATGAACAGATGCAATTTTGAATTTTAACGATGATGAACAGATGCAATTTTGAATTTTAACGATGATGAACAGATGCAATTTTGAATTTTAACGATGATGAACATAATTTTGATCGTTATGCAATTTTGTATTTTTTAGGAAAGAAGGATGATGAACTTTTTTTTACAACAGATCCATGACTCTTGACAAATAAAAATAAAAATTCTTACAGGAGATTTGACCATAAACGATGATCAATCGACTTGAGTTCTACGACGAATGAGGATTATCAATGGGGGATCAAAAAATTGATAACGGAGTTTGAATAACAAT
>NW_006241604.1:0-1314 GCF_000226075.1 Solanum tuberosum
GTAATTAACTATAGTTAAACGAATATTTAAAATTTCCGCAAATGACCTTCCGGGTCATTACACATACCTATATGATCAGGAATTATGTTATCTTCTCCATTACACTTTGAACATATATGATCAGGGTATTTGTGTCCAATTAGTTTGCAATATCTGGTTAATAACTCTGTTGAAATAAATCCTGCTTTTAGTGCTCTTGTCATAGGTCGTTCCTCTGGTTTTAGCAATGATAAAATCCATCTTTGAACTTCATCCATATCTGCTTTCCTTAGCTCCCTTGAATTGGAATAAATCATTAACTGATATCTTGCATAGTAGCTCCATATAGCGTTTCCAATTAAATAATTATCTGCTAGTTCTTGTATAATGGTTGATTTACCAATTATTCTCTTATTGACATAAAAGCTGGGTATCTCGCCTTTTTGTATCTCTGGTTGCTGTTCGATATCTTCTGCTTATCATATCTTTTGTTAGTCCTATTTTTACCACTTGTATTGGAGGCTTTATTTCCTCATATAATATCTATGTTGTTGCCGTATAGAATTTTACATAGAATAAATTTCCCTTAGTAACTCTCTTATATGTAATAAATGCTTTATGTAGTTTCGGTATTCCGCTTAGTTCCTCTCCGTCATATGTGTATATTGTATTTAATAATCCATAGTTATAACATGTTCTTACTAGGTTGGCGTTAGTTTTTGGTTGTGCAATTAGTTTATTATAACCTTGCAATTTTTGGGTTAAATAATCTTGGTTTGGTTCTTTTGTGGTTGATCTAGGGTTGCGGTTTAAATAAGTTTGGATTTTGTGTATGTTTTCGATATAGGTTCTTGTGATGTAGATATATGTCTTTTTTCTCATTTTGGTTTTGCAAACTATTTGTGTATGTAGATGTTTGTGGTTCCTTGGACATATGTCTAGGTGTCCTTTCGGTAAATGGTTTTTCGAATATCTGGTTTAGGTTAGCATTTTTATGTTGTTTATCACTAACTTGTTTACTTGTACCTGCAGCTATATTTAAACAAATGTTGTGGGTTTTAGGGAGTTTCCCATCGTCTCCTTTTAGCTCTGGGTTTTTTTCGTCTTCCGATCGACGTAGCTCCGCATTTTTATAGTCATGCTGCTGACTAGCTTTAGACTTCAGATTATCTGCATTAGTCTTTAGTTTTTGTATCTCGTTGTCCATACTGTCCACTTTTATACAAAGTGTAGTTATGGCTTTGAGTATCTCTTCCATTGTATTTTCGTTCTCAGTCTGAGTAGCTTTGTCTTAATAAGTTGCAATAACATTCTTATCAGTTTTTATTACTTCAA
>NW_006241605.1:0-1314 GCF_000226075.1 Solanum tuberosum
ACATCAACATATAATATATGTATATGTATACATACATGCATATACATCTATGTATATATACATATATATATATATATAATTTAACTACACATCAACATATAATATATGTATATGTATATATATATGTATATATACATAGATGTATATGCATGTATGTATACATATACATATATATGTATATATACATAGATGTATATGCATGTATGTATACATATACATATATATGTATATGTATACATACATGCATATACATCTATGTATATATACATATATATGTATATGTATACATACATGCATATACATCTATGTATATATACATATATATATATATATACATATACATATATTATATGTTGATGTGTAGTTAAATTATATATATATATATATACATATATATGTATATGTATAACACCCTTTTGCCAACCAACTACGGTTATATTATTGGTACTTATATAGAGAATTACAGACTAAAACAGATTGGTTAAAGATTAAGGAGGCATTAAGTTTATATCTAGAAATATTAGAAACTAAAGACTTAACGGATAGACTTTGTAATCACGGGGGTTTATATTCTTCAAATCGACCAACCTTAGTCAACCCAGAATTATTAAGTGCTTTAAAGTGGGAACTACATAGTATAGATAGTAATATCCAAGACGCAAATAGACGTATAGAAGTTCAAAGAAATCATATTAGTAATTTAAATTTTCTCTTAGGATAAATAACGTAGTACTCATACTAGGTAAAGTATATGTCATCTAGACTATATAAGAAAAAATTTAGGCCATACGAAAAACAGGTTATAATTGACCAAGAATATCATTGGTATCTATTAAGAATAAGACAGAACTATAGAGATATATACGATTTTTTGATAGAACAAAGACAACTATATTTTGAACAATTAAGGCTATTTTCAGACTTGTTGACCTCAAATCAGATATCTCTTATACGACAGGAAATAAAACAGATAGATTTACAAATACCTACTATAGGAGCTAGAGTTTGTCACTACATAACAGAAATTAGAATAGAAACCCAAGAATTGAAAAATAGAACCTTATATTTAGCATAATAGGAAGTATTAAGAAATTAGAATACTTAGATTTAGAAATAATTTCAGACAAAAAATATCGAAGGCTAGGAAAGTCTGGATCACTACTTAAGTGTAATTTCGCAGAAGGAGAACATATTTTACATAGTGAGAATCAACATCTAAATACGGTTACAGATTTGATAATAAATTTAGCAGAACATAATCAGTCCAAAGACAACAGATTCCTAAAGATAATAGAAACCATAGAAACCCTGCAG
>NW_006241606.1:0-106 GCF_000226075.1 Solanum tuberosum
AAATGGGACGTTTTGGCCGTGAGGGATAACTGACTCCATAGCTAAGATCTTAACGGACGTCCACACAAATTTTTAGCAAAAATGAGGGCGGAATTCTAGATCATCA
>NW_006241606.1:312-685 GCF_000226075.1 Solanum tuberosum
TCGGAATTCCAGATAACCAAAAAGTCCATGGACTATACACGAAAATTAGCAAAATTTGGGGTTTTCGTGCCCTGGGGAACATTTGACCTTCAAAATGTGACGTTTTGGCCATGAGGGCTATATGCCTCCATAGCTAAGGTCTTAACGACGTCACACGAAAATTTTTGGGAAAAATTATGTCGAAACTCCAGATCACGAAAAAGTCCTTGGACTTTCGCACACAGAAATCGGCAAAATGTGTGGTTTTTCTGCTCTGGGCACATTTGACCTTTAAAATAGTACGTTTTTGCCGTGAGGGCTATCTGGCTCCATAGCTAAGATCTTAACAAATTTTTGGCAAAAATGAGGGCGGAATTCTAGATCATCAAAAAGT
>NW_006241606.1:751-1313 GCF_000226075.1 Solanum tuberosum
CACACGAAAATCGGCAAAATGAGGGGTTTACCATTTCTGTAGCACATCAGACCTTGAAAATGTAACGTTTTGGCCGTGAGGGCTAACTGGCTCTATTAAGGTCTTAACGGATGTCCACGAAACATATCGACACAAATGACCTCGGAATTCCAGATAACCAAAAAGTCCATGGACTATACACGAAAATTAGCAAAATTTGGGGTTTTCGTGCCCTGGGGAACATTTGACCTTCAAAATGTGACGTTTTGGCCATGAGGGCTATATGCCTCCATAGCTAAGGTCTTAACGACGTCACACGAAAATTTTTGGGAAAAATTATGTCGAAACTCCAGATCACGAAAAGTCCTTGGACTTTCGCACACAGAAATCGGCAAAATGTGTGGTTTTTCTGCTCTGGGCACATTTGACCTTTAAAATAGTACGTTTTTGCCGTGAGGGCTATCTGGCTCCATAGCTAAGGTCTTAATGGACGTACACGTAAAATTTTGGCAAAAATTATTTCGGAACTCCAGATCACCAAAAAGTCCATTGACTATAGCACACGAAAATTGGCCAAATGGGG
>NW_006241607.1:0-1312 GCF_000226075.1 Solanum tuberosum
GATTTAGTATTCAAAACACATAACGCATCTACACTACTATTCTCTGGAAGAACTACGGCAGATACAGTCATGTCGTCATCCCCAACTTGAACAATTGATGTATCTGGCTCAAATGCAATTTCATCATTAATGCTACATCCAAAATTGTGATCTTTTGTTGTTATGCACAATGGATACAACCAGCAATTTGTTTGACGTTTTTTCAATTCCATAAAAAACCTCATATCCATCTCGTTTTAGATTTTCATTGGAGTTAGATTACCTTCGTGTATCTGATCTCCATCCTTTTTCGAGTACAATTTATTTTGAAATACCATCGACTAGATCGTTGTAGTTTGCATTAGCTCTCAAAAGTATTCCATCAATTTTATAATTTTCATATTCAATTTTAGAGGCCCAAGAACCTGAATGTCTCAACAAATTTGCAAAAAGAGAACTCAAAAATTTTAAGACTCAAAAAATGAATTGATGAAGAAGATGAAGTTCTCACTTTTAGATTACTATTTTTTATGATGTCAGTTGATACAATGGATCCATTAATTACATTTTGGTTGTTGAGTTTCCATAACTTACTCCTGTAATTAAGGGATTAAGTTACAACAATTAATTCAAATTAATTAAAACATGTATCATGTCCTTTGAATTCTAATAGAGTCATGTATCTTACGACTTATTAAACATGTATCTTATAAATGAAAAATGGTATAAGAAGTAATATTGAAAACTAGTGGGATTCCTAGTAATTAGGATCTAAAGTAGTGGGATTTATGTAGCTTACCCACTTTTATTATTGCAACAACTTAAAACAAATTATTACTAACAACGATTCAACGAGAGAGATTAATGAATGAGAAAAATACCAGCAAGTTAGTTGCAAGCAGCCATCTCTCTTTTCAACATAACACTTGTACTTTGGACATCTCCTCCATTTCTTGTTCTTAGCAATTCCCATCAGCATCACATCTCCCTTCCCTCTATTGTTTCGTCTTCCCAAACGCTGAAAATCCTTACACTCCAATCCCTCATGCCACGAGACATTACACTTAGCACAGAACAATTGACGACAATTAGGACATTCAGAGTCAACCACATTGTCACTCACTCCCATCATCAACCACCATAGCGACCAGTCCTGATAAGGACTATGCTAAATCATCGAACCCGAAAACAGAGCATTATTTTCCAATTGATCCAACACTTCCTTGGGAACAATTTCTCTCCAAACCTTTGGTTTAATTTTGGCCTTACAAGCTCATCTTACAGAGCTAGATTTGTTAGACATGGAAAAACTTGTAGCTCTTCCAAGCAGCAT
>NW_006241608.1:0-1310 GCF_000226075.1 Solanum tuberosum
CCAAGTCTTTTATGCCATGTTTGAACATCATCTATGAGCTTTTCTGCAAGGCTGCTACTGCTTGTTCTACTACAAATCTTCTCAGAATTTTTTGGCTGTAAGAGATAGAGGCCACCCTCTTCCTTACCAATCCCCTTCACTTTCCCAGTATAAAGGTCCTGGAAGACACAAAAGTGTGGAAAGAATATCACTGAGCAAGATAATTCTTTTGTTAGTTGTGATACTGATAACAAGTTATACTTGAAATCAGGCACATATAAGACATTTCCCATGGCATAGCCACCTGCAATTTGACATGTTCCTTGGTAATCAACTGGCACTGTCTTACCATTTGGAAGAAACACATTACTTCTCATTGTGTCATATGTGTTGGTCACATTAGTCAATAAGTGCAAATTACTGGTCATGTGGTCTGTGGCTCCAGTATCAATTATCCAAGCATCTGTACAATTCTGCAAAGAATGAGAAACAACATTACCTGCCATGGTGCCTGCTTGTTCAACTCTTTTACCCTTGTCTAGCATGCTCATTATCTGACTATACTGTTGATCAGTAAAATAGTTTGGTCCCATTGAACCTGACTTGTTGCAAATATCAGGATTTGGCTGATGAGAAGCCTGTGACTGTGGCCTTTGTGTTATCTCACCTCCCCCAGCAGCATGAACCATGTTAATCCTCTGATTATACTGTCTTTGACCATTTTCAATGTTTCGAGCACTATTACCTCTATGACCAGCATCTCCCCTATCATTTACAGTATCTTGCATGACCATATTAGCTTGTCTATTCCAAACATTTTCTCCTATATTGTTATTCCCTTGATTAAACAGAGGTTTCTTCTTCCCTTTGTATCCATGTGGGTAGCCTATCAACCTGTAGCATATGTTCTGTGTGTGTCATTTCTTCTTACAGAGATTACAAAAAGAATTGCTATTATAACTACTGTATCCTGAATTATTATATGAATTGAATCCTTTTTGCCTGTGCTGATTATTATGTAGACTCATTAACATTGTACTTTCATGTAAGTCACTGACTATACCTCCCTGTGAACTCGTCTCACAAATCTTCCTTTGACTCTCCTCATGAACAAGCATAGCATGAGCTTGACTAACAGAAGGAGATGGTGTCATAAGTAAAATTTGACTCCTAATTGCATTATATGATTCATTTAATCCCATCATGAATTGAAACAATTTCTGTTGTTCTAGATGTACTACGAAATCTCTTGATGTGACACATCCACATAACGCAGGAATCAAAGACTGGTATTTATCCCACAGTAAACGTAATCGTGAATGATAGGAGGA
>NW_006241609.1:0-1308 GCF_000226075.1 Solanum tuberosum
GTGCCTACCGAGAATATTGGTATCAAGGACAACCTATTTTATAAGGAGATTCCAGTCTAGATTCTTGATCGTCAGGTTCATAAGTTGAGAATCAAAGAGGTTGCATCAGTCAAAGTCTTGTGGAGAAATTAGTTGGTTGAGGAGGCTACATGGTAGGCCGAGGAGGATATGCATAAGAGATACTCCATCTCTTTTCCTCTGAGTTAGTTCAAGTCCAAGTTATTAACCCTTTTTAAAGTACTCATTCAATTCAGTCCTTCCTTTATTGTTTTGAGTTCATGAGTTTTATGTGTATTTTGCACTAATGTAGGTTGTTAAACATTTCCCTACCCTTTCCATGCTCAGTTAATCCATCATTCAAGGACGAATGATTCCAAGTGGAAGATATTGTAACACCCCAAAAATTTCTAAATTAAGGCCCGAACCATTCTTTAATTACATGTAAATTTGAATTGGGTAATTCTTAAGTTACTCATATGTGTAAGGGTCATTTATTTGGTGTTATAATGGATGTGGATATTACTTAATGTCACAAGAACCCCCTAGAACAAAATTGAGTCGAAAGCTTCATTTCTGATTAAGTTTTGACATAAGATTCTACAGTGGTCAAGTTCAAACAATCATATCTCCCAGTACATAATAAATTGGGTGGCCTATAACCTACCCAATTAAAGGTCTTTGAGTCATCTTTTCAATGCCACCAAGTTTGCCTCATTTCATGCTTGGTGTAAAAAGTTATGACTATTTTACCAAAGAATGTCAAACCAGAGTTTTCTGAGTCTGTGAACGACGACCCCAACCGACGGGCCTTAGGTTGAATGACGATCCGTCCTGTTAGGTCATCGGTAGAGTACTGGGCGTCAACTTTTTGAACCCAAATCCTATGGATCCAATCGACGGGATGTCGTTTGGACCCGTAAATGGACTTTTAGCCTTAAAAACTCAATATAGAATCCACAAATGGGATCTACGGTCCGTGGGTCAAACCACGACCTGTAGATGGACTTGTAGAAGGTTTTTTCGCCAATTTTAAGAAGGATAGTTTAGTCTTTTCTCAACCTCTCTAAGCCTAAACCACGACCTTTTTTTCACCTAATTAAGGTCTAAAAAGTGTTAAAACATTATTTTATGTTCTTCAAAACTTCAAACTTAGAGCAAGGATTCAATAAGAGAAAAGCTAGGGTTTTCTACCGTTCTTCAAATTTCATTGATTTTGCCAAGAACTTTGTTCTTTCCAGGTATGTAAGGTTATCATAGTGATGGACTGAGTTCTTCCTCATGCCCTACATCTACTTTCTATCAGTAAAG
>NW_006241610.1:0-1307 GCF_000226075.1 Solanum tuberosum
ACTGTAAGTAGATTTTTACCTCTACCTTGGAGATAGAATGATTGTTTCTGATAGGACCCTCAACGACGGCTCCAGACTTCCATCAAATAAAAACAAAAAAAGAGTACCATATATAGAGTGACATTTTCATTATCAAATTGAGGACTAACACCTTGCTTTGGCCTGTTGTATTGTATTGTTAGTTTAAATACATATTTGTTACTTAAATTATATTATATCGTATCGTTTAAATTATCGTTAGGTAATGAAAAGACCCATTTTTTATAACTAATTAGATGTGATCATGTCGTTAACTTAGTATTTTCTTCTTATTTTATCTTTAATTTTTTACTACACTAGCTCGTTGGCCTAGTAAGTCTTTGTGTAAGACTTGAGTTTTTATGATAATTATCTGTTTGGCTTTAAAAAATATATTTAATAATTATATTTCATCTTTTATCCCTCCTTTTCATAGTAGCTCTCTTCATATTCGACTTCTCTGGTAGGTTTATCTTTCAAACTATGGATGTGTGACATTATGTAACGATGGAGAACGATAAATTTTTCAAAACATTCTATTCATTAAACCAATACAATACAATATAATATGATATGATACATTATGAAACAATATGTAACAATCATCCAAAGAAAGCGTAAAATACAAGCCATGTGTTAGTGAACTGATAACAGATCTCCTAATTACACTACATTTGAACAAAAGAAAGCATTTATAAGAGCAATAAAGTTAGAATCTTTGTACTACTATAAAAGCAATGATTGTCAACAAATTTAGAGCCAGTAAGCAAATTGGATTTGCATAGGCCATTTTCTTGTGACGTTTGAAGTATAAAAAGTCTGGAAATTTTTTAATCAAACTAAATTGGAGCTTTCAATTCATTGGAAGTATTAGATGAATCTCCCAAGTTGGCAATTGATAGATTCAAAGGGTCACTCTCATGGACTTTGAGAATCTTTTGTCATTGGAGTATCTCAATATTTCTAATTGGTTGGATAGTTCCATCAAATCACAATAGTAACAGTACATATTGGTATAATCCCACCGAGTCGAGGTCTAGAAAAGATAGAATGTACAGAAATCTTACCTATCTTGGATGTAGAAAGGTTATTTTCGATAAACCTTTGGTGATAATTCGGCCAAATAAACTCAATTAAAGGAGTAACAACAGTACGACATTTTTCATTTTATCAAATTCTGGCGGCAAAAACGGTAAACAAACAACGACAAGCAAAATCAAAACCTATGAACGAGTCCAGTACCAAAACGAATATTTTTGAAACCTAAACACCAAAAGGGGCACTATCTA
>NW_006241611.1:0-1306 GCF_000226075.1 Solanum tuberosum
TGATATGGTATTGCATGGCCAAACGCCTACTAAGTGTGCTCTACATTTGGCCTCGACTGAATAAGCATAGTCTCTTTCTCTTTCTACTAAACTATTGTTGTAGACTTCAAGTTCCAAGTGGTGATCATGTTTGTTACACACTTTAATGTTCTCCGAGTTCTTTTGTTTCAAAACTAAGTAATGTGGCAGTTAACTACTCTCCAGATTGAGCATGGATAAAACTTCTATTGAAAATAAAAGGACAACAAAACGAAAAGTGGGATAAGAGGTACAACCAAAATGGAAGGGGACGTGACATAAAGGGGCACATGATACGGTAAGACAAAAAACGGTCCTTCTATGTGATTTTTTGTCAATTCGAATTTATGGATATGTCATTTAATCTATATATCAATTTAGTCCTAAAATTTTTATTTTGTTTAGAATTAACAGATACCAATATAATGACCACATAATTGACATGACTTTTGCTTTATTACTATTCATAATCATCTGATGTATTTTTTTTCCACTCATTTTGAATATTTTTTACATACAAGTAGTTGTACTTGGGTTGCTCATGTGTCATGTTTCTTTGATGAATTATTTCTTTTTTTCCTTAAATATTTTATTTTTGTTCTAAGTTTGTTATGTTGAGTTTTTATCTATTCTCACCTTTTAATGCATCTTACTGTTAATGGAATTCTAGTGATATATAATTAATTTTATAGAAAAATATTTTGATTATTAGTTAAATAACTCCCAACAAAGTCATATATTATTATTTTTAACTGTTAAATTATAAATTCACAACAATAAAAAGAATTGTACAAAATATAAAATAAAGAGAAATTTTAGAGAGAACACACAAAATAAATAAATAATGCAACATTATTAATTCTACCATCTTAATCATTAAAATTACAAAAAAAATAAAATGAAATGAATGCACAATTTTTTGAGATCTTGTCAACATCCATACCTACAAGAAATCACCATTCAATAGCATTTAATTTATTATTCAAGTCATGAAACTAAAATATGAAGCTAATAAGTATGTACCAGAAACTTAAAAATATAAAAAGTCTAATATGATCATTTATACGAATACAATGTATTCTAGGACTATAATATAGTATATTAAATAATATCACAAATATGACTATTAGTTATTTAAGACGTTATAATAATAGAAGGTTATGGGAGTAAATAAAATAAACATCATTAAATTTTATATTAAAGAAAATAAAAAAAAAAGATTTTTAGCTTCTTAATATACTACATGTTTAATATAATTAAAAGAGTTAGATGAGTGATATTTTTAATG
>NW_006241612.1:0-1306 GCF_000226075.1 Solanum tuberosum
ATCTTTTCTCACATAACCAAGATAACATTCTGAATCGGTACCTGCTACAATCAGAGGTGAACCTAAACCAACCACCACATACTCATATTGCACAAACCATCATAGATCTTATCGAGATTCATTTGTCACAACATAATCTTTCCAAGAGCTCAAACTATAAAAATATGATCTTTAGACATCAAGTACTAATCAAGGGAGAACCAAACTTATCTAACTCAAAGATCAAGTAACCACTTAGCTAGCGATACACCCAAGCTACCAGAACCTCTAATAACATTATCAAAATGCTAGATCAATAGCTATTATTGTAGACAACCTTTAAGAACGGTAGAACTAGACCCAATGCTCCATTCATTCAATCACACTTATTCAGAACGTGACCTCGATGATTAGATAAATATTAAGACTATGAGACAACTGTAGGTATCCATGGTAACACTTCTATGAATTCTCTTAAGTAAGATTGTGCGTGTAGATCAACTGGTATATTTCAATTATCCCAGACAACATTAAATCTTCCATAATTGAAATGACCAAGTTTGCCCAAAGATCCTACCCTATCACGAGAACATAAGAGGATCGGTACATCTGATCCATCACTAGGAATTCACCCATAGATGTGGAAACACACGTAATATAAGCAGTGAATCATACTCCAAAAAGTGTCTAGTACGAAGAAGGTGGTCACATAAGAATATACAGAACCAAGGTTGAATAACACTAAATACTTCTTCCAAAAATCTCATATAAACATTTACATTCAGTTGACTCCATCTTTTTATTTTAGCTGCCTACAATCCATCAATACGGTCACTATTACAATTGTACACATACTCAATTTATCAAACCCCACATGCTCCTAATAGCACTCCACTAAGTGTAACACTCTTAATACTAACATAACATCATAACCACACCAGCCATCTACTTTACTCTCAAACCGTCACTAGTATCAATGTCTTCTTAGCAAATACACTATCGCCTCCAAAAACTTCAAACTATGGCTCACTTTCTTTCCATGTAAGCATTTCATGATAAATATGGATCCCACCCAAGGCTGGTAGCACAAATTTTAAAATTGATAGAACATTTTCATCGAGATAACACCATTGAATCACACACAATGTCAACTCCATGCAGTCTTTCACATACAATGTTTCAATTACCATTCCAAACCTTCACATACCTTATGCCAAAACTCATAGAAATCCTTAGTCACTCTAATAATTCTATATATTATAAGCACATAACCTCTACTCACCATTAAATACCTATGAAATACATCATAACAGTCTATATCGTCCCA
>NW_006241613.1:0-1306 GCF_000226075.1 Solanum tuberosum
AGAAAGCAGATAAACACATAAAAGTTGCTTTGTCTGAAAACATGTTAACCCACGAATAATGGGGACTTTTATTTTGGGGCTAGTGACTCAGAAAGGCTAAATTGCGTTGTGCTAAGGTCTTCTTGCTGCATCTTCGGGCATCTGTTGATCTGAACTTAATGTTTCCTTGCAGAATGAAAAGGGGAAAAGAAAATTTGAAAAGGATAGGGGCCGGGCCTTGAAAGGCTGCCTACGTATCTCCGAAGGAGAATTCAGGCCCAACGTAGTTCGAATACGAAGGAAATTTTCATTTTCATTCAATCATTTCTTGGTGATTACAAGGAAAGTGAAAAACAGATAAGAAAGCTCCTAAAAGATAGATGGTGCCTTCACCGAAGCTCCTTCCTCTGACTGTCGTATTAGCCACGGGGGTAAACTCATATGCTTCGGGGTGGTTTCCTCATTCTCTTCTTTCCACCGTCCCTTGAAAGGGGGTCTATAGAAAATTTCCTCCTCAAGTTCCTCTTCAACAGATTCAGGTCCAGTGCCTTCAGGACCACTGTTGGTGGCCTCTTGGTTGAAGAAAGGGTATTTTCCATGTAGTTTTCAAAGCCTCATGGTTATATCATTGTTGAAGGCATCATGTTTCTTCCGCATAGCAACTGTCTCCTTGTTCATGACAGCATATCTTGCCATCTTAGCCGCTAACTCCGCGTCCAGTGCTGCACTTTTGGCTTGCGCAGCTGCGGTGACTAATTCTACTTTTATTCCTCTTTCTCCCATCTCTCGAATGTCTTGTTTGAGTCGACGTAGTTTCATCCTTAGACTCTCCTCAGTTGTATTCACTTCGACATTCTTGCCCTTTTACATCTTAGCAACAATTTCACCTTTCCTGAGATGATAGAGTAACATTTTAGGATTTAGTAGTAGGATTTTATTTCTGGCTGAGAAACTCAAGACTCGTGGAATTTTGGTCGGACATTTGGTAGTAACTTGTATTTGGCATTTTCAGAAAATTTTGACAAGGAGTGGGGCTAAAATGTCCTCATTCAAAGCAACAATACCACATAAACAGTTTAAAGCACACAAGCATATATCGCGTGTCCTAAACAAGTAGGGGGCCCTTTTGTGCCAAGGGTTGGCCTAGCGTATTTGAAAGATGTATGTGTAGAATTGAACCATTTTGTTACCCCCAAAGCAAATTTCGCATATAAAATGATGTTCAAGAAGCGAAAATAAGCAGGGGAAGTAGGGAATAAACGAAAAAAACACAAAGGAAAGGCCCACGTAGGGGTCATTTGAAAAGAGTACCAGAATACAAGAAAGG
>NW_006241614.1:0-1306 GCF_000226075.1 Solanum tuberosum
TATGCATTATAAGCTACTCATAACTATTATATGAGCCGAATGGTGAAATGTTTGTATTAATTTAAGGCCTAATCCATCGATAGCCATTTAAAGTTGACATCAATTTTCACTTGGACACCTCAAGTAGGCCTTATTCATTTTAAACACCTTAAGTAGGGATCGTTGTGTCATATTGACACTTTTTGACAACTAGCTAAATATATAAGATGTGTGTATTACATTCGCCGTTGACATGTCAAAGTAGCGAATTAAATAATGACATGTGGCATATATATAAAAAATAATTATTAATAAAATATTTTATGAATAAAAAATTATCCTCCTCTAACCACTAATACCCTGATGCCTTCTTCTTCAAATTTGAAGATTATCATTACTACCATCTCTTTCTTCAAATCTACCTATAGTAACCAATTTGGGTCATAAGCAAATACCCACAATCCAACTATCATATTATTACCATCTCTTCAATCCTTCAAATTCGTCCTCTCTTTTTTTTCAATTACCTTCACCGTTGAAACTGCTCGTTTTGAAAGTTTCAAAGTACCCAAAAAAAACTATCCATGATAAAATTAGATCTATTTATGAATTTACTTGAAATGGGTTCTTCAAAATAGAAAAAGTTAAAAGCTTTGAGAAGTAGAAAATTAGTATTTCAAAAATTGAATCTGAAAAAAAAACTTAAATAGAGAGAGATGAAAATAGACCAACGAACATTTGAAGAATTCGGCGAGCTTTCCAACAATGGAACTATGGAAAAAATTAGATGGAGAAATTTTGATATCATGAAAAAGATATATGCTCTAGATATATTTTGGTCCTTTCTTAAATTTCCACATCAAGAAATGACAAAGAGAGGAGAAAGTTGAATATACAATGGTGGCAAGGCGGTGGTATATGGTGGAGCAAGTGTGGGAAAGAGAGAAAGAAGAAGAAATAAAACAAATCATAAAAATTATGTTTTTCACGCGCTCAAAGTAAGTGTAGCACACATAATATGTCAACTCAACAAAAAATATCAAAATGACATAATAGGACTCTGCTTAAAGTGTCTAAAATGAACATCGTCCAATTAAGGTGTCTATGTGAAACTTGATGCCAACTTTAGGGGATCACCGATGAGTTTGCGTATTTTTTTTAACATAATATTTTTGGTACAAAACAAATTCTTCAATGAGTATTTGTACTAAAAATTGTTTTTGCTGCAAAACAAAAATTTCCAATAATAACTCATCTTCAATATATATAAGGTTAGGGAGAACACAAATTAAGATAGAAAATTAATAGGTGTAACAGAGCATCATAC
>NW_006241615.1:0-1305 GCF_000226075.1 Solanum tuberosum
GTTACATCAATCTAGAAATATCGAAGCCAAAAAAAGTCCGAGGACAAACAACATATAAGGATATTCACGCAAGAAATTTGGAAGAAAGAAAGGCGGTGACATTTGATAAAGGACAAGCAGCGGGACCAACTAATAAGATAGTGTCTGAATTAAGCAACTTTATAGGAACAATTGCAAGGAATCCTAGATTCATCAGCTTGATGTACACTAGTTGGCATGCGGTGCCAAATAATACTAAAAAGCGCATGTGGGAATATATCAATGTAAGAACAATCGCTTTTGAGATTGAATATTTTATTATTTGTTTTTACTTACTGAAGCTAAATATATTTTATTTTGCATAGTCCAAATTTCTACTTCCAGTAGAAGGAAAGAAGTGGGCGATGACTGGTCTTCGTGATGCTTGGAGGTGACACAAGCAAAAAATTAAAGAATTTTTTTTTGATAAAAACAGTACCCTTGAGGATATGCTAGCAAAACGTCCTGATGGCATTCCAGATAATCACTTCCGCTAGCTGATCGAGTATAGGAAGCACCCAACTGTTCAAGTAAGGCTAAAATAATGCATTTCTACTCATCGACATATTTTGCATCATATCTATTCTTTTTTTTATTTATCAATTCAATTATCTCTTTTTATTTAACAATAGGCCATATGCGAGATGAATTCTCAAAACAGGAGAAAACAAAAGTGGAGGCATCGAATGGGACCTATTAATTTTGCAAGAGTACGCATGGCATTGGTAATACTTAGCAGACGTGAATTTCATTTTTTCATAATTTATTAGAACATGTTGATTTTTTTAAATTTCTTTTGATATAATCTATAGCGTGCAGCCAAGGACAACAACGAAGAACCATCAAAGCCTGAAATGTTTATTGCAACTCGTACCAAGACAGGAAAGGAAATCCAGGCTGATACCCAAGTTGCAATAGTAAGTTTTTTAAAGAGGATTAGTAGTAAATTTAATTCAGACTTAAAACTTATATATTGTGGGAAGTTTGGCTCCATTGAATTTTATCATCTATGTCTTCTTCTTTTTCTTCTTCTTCTGCAAGTGCGAGGAGATATCAATTCTTTGTTGATGTCGCTGAATTGCTTGCTAGGAAAAGTTGTTGGATTTTTTTAGTTCTTGATCGCTATCATAGGACTGTTGATTTGTTGAGAGGGGGTGACAATTTTATTTTAAAATGCTTGAGATGCTAGACAGTTTACTCGGAAGGGATGTCAATTAAAGTTAATCAAATGAATCATAAACTCATTTTAGATAGAAATGAAATAGTACTTACAATTCACTATGGATG
>NW_006241616.1:0-1304 GCF_000226075.1 Solanum tuberosum
TTGCAATAGATAAGATAACTGTTGCATCAGACCTATGGCAACGGTTTAGGGACCGTTTCATCTGATCGCGTTACGATAGGTCTATCGCAACGGTTTTGTGCAATGATAGGAAAATAGTTGTCATAGATGTCTCTATTGCAACGGATATGAACTCGATGCCATAGGACAATCTATAGCAACGGATTTTTAGCCAAATGTAACGGTTTCTAATGTGTTGTAATGACATTTTATGGAACGGTTTTTGAAGCTATAGCAACGGTTCAACTTGCATATTGCAATGCTTATTTGAACCATTTGCAACAATTTGGTAGGCTATTGCAACAGCCAAATGGCATATTGCAATGGTTCAATATACCAAATTATATTAATTTGATTGTAATAATTATTTGTATATATAATAAAAATATAGCACATCAAAATTTATAAAACTCTTAAAGTAATCTATTTTTGGTTCAACAAACACAATATTTAAAACAACAATCAGAAGAGTTACAATTAAAGCAACCAATAACTAGCTCCTCCGACAAGCCTATTCAAATCCTCTATATATGTAGTTTCTCTATTTGTACAGTTTTTCTATTCATAACTTGTCTTTACATTTCTGTTTACTATTAAGAATGTCAAAATACTTATACTTGCACTCCATTTTTACTTGCTCGTTGATCACTTGTGGTCGAGGCTTTTACTAATTCCAGAATGCATAATTCATGGCCATCCAAATAAGAATCTGCACAAATAATAAGTTTATATAATGAAGCATGTATATATTCAACACTTGAAATTTTAAAAACAAAAATTGTAATTCCTAACCTAAATTGAATAGGGAAAACACTTAACTCAAAATTTTAAGCAAGGGTGGAAATAAACTTACACTCTATATGTTCATCCATACAGTTAAAGATGAATAATTCCAGCTAGTTCAAGACCGCCATGTGGACCATTCTTGTAGGCATGTTTTATACGAAACAAAATGTTATGTGTAGCCAGATATGCAAGAGTTAACCAAAAAATATCAACTTCATTAGTTTAAAATTTTTGTCATTTATATGGAGTAGGAAACACAAATAAACTTGACAACATGTATATCTTGAAATACAAGAGAACTCAAACTTTGAACCATGGCTAAATACAACAATTGACAATTTTGAAAGTTAAAACACCTTCTCTTCAAGACTTTGAATTCATTCACTCAAGGTGTTCTTGATGTACAATATGGATATCACTAGATTTTCAAATAGGATCAAAATAAGTTATCAGATGTTAGCCCACATTTAGATAAACACAAATCTGGACAATTTCATATT
>NW_006241617.1:0-1304 GCF_000226075.1 Solanum tuberosum
GAAATAAATTTATCAAGTCAAATAAGTAATTAATTTTTTTTTTTCTAAAAATTTCATAACATATATATTCTATTATTATTATTATTATAATTACTATAGTTAAATGTGGAGAGCCAAAATTGGGTGTCAACACTAGTAATAGTAGTTTTTCGTACACAAACAAATGGTATTTTCATTTTGTTTTCTTCTTCTTTTTTCGAACTCATATTATTTATGTTCGTTGTCATTACTTTTCACGAAACATTTTCATTATAAAATGACAATACAAACTTATGAGTATTTTTAATAAATTCTTAAAACTTATAGGTATAAATCATAGTTGTTATTTTTTTTTTTAAAAAGTCAAAATATATCTCCCAAAAAAATCTATGGCCAAACGCATGACAAAACTTCACCCAATAAAGACCTGCCAAAAATATTTGTAAATTTGTAGCCAAACACATGGCAAAACTTCACCCATAAATGACAAAGATTTAGAAATTTGTGGTCAAACACATGGCAAAAATTTACTAAAAATAATTTACCCAAAATATTTGGAAATATATGGTCAAACGCTAACCTAGCATTAGGTAAGTTCATCCACAATTTACCTATTTAAATTTAAAGTTCATATCTCATCACAAATATATATCATATCAATTTCATTTTGCTTCTATAAAATTTTTTCATGAAAAAGATTTGATTTAAGTACAATATTAGGTTAGAAAGTTAATGCTTCGTCGTAAAAAAAATTGTGATGCTTACAAATAATCTTGATATTTCATTTCCTATAAACATCCTTTCTTCAAAAATATTGATCTATACTTTATATAAATGAAGGTGATAATATGTCACATTTCAAAACTTGTTCATGCTTATCCAAAAGGCTAGTGAATTTGATGTTCATGATGGAATAATGTTATTTTCATCAAATGGTGTTATTTATAAGTAGTTATTCATCTAATTTTTTTAAATCTTGATATAATAGTAAGTGAAAGTACTCATTTTTATTATCGCATATTTTAAAATTCTTAAGACTGTTGTTGATCTTGCTCACTTTATTTCAAGTACATAAGATGAGTACTTTTATTTAGCATTATATTACATTTTGAAAATCATTCGATAATTTCAAATTGTTTTATGAAAATAACATTATTCGGACATCAACATTACATTCTAATTTACTAGCCTTTTTTGGATAAGCCTGAATTATGTTTTGAAAATGTGACGTATTGATCATCTTCTATCAACGGGGATGTTGGTGTACTTTCATCTATCTCCAGGTATGGATTTACTTCTTGTTAACAATGAAATATCTTGGAATT
>NW_006241618.1:0-1303 GCF_000226075.1 Solanum tuberosum
TTTTTTTTTACCTTAAGGTGGCTTTGATTGTGTATATGCATGCTACGTGTAAACAAGTGTTCACTAACTTTAGTAATTGGCTAGTGTAATTTAACTGGAGGAAGATGCAACTCTTGGAATTGAAGCAATTAGATTTTGCTTTACAGATTACTTAAGTGTTTTTTTTTGGGAACAAATTACTTTCTTGGTTTGCTGGTTGAATGACGCTGAAGCATTGTGAAGGTCCAAAGTAGTCTCTATTCCGTTGCCTTTTTTTAATTTGGAAAAATGTTCCTTTTAATTTGGTTATAGTGCTACCGGAAATTATATGCTTTCAACCTATGCTTTTTAGCTTGTCTTATTTATTTATAAGAAAAACAGAAGACTTTCCTTAATACCAATTGCATCACTTTTCTAACCATGTATTAGTGTTGGTTTATGATAGCTTTACGAATATGATCTTTCACTTTACATCAAACATTCTCCGCGTAGTATTTTATATAAGCCACTTCTTTTAAACATATTGGGAGCTTTCTCTTCTTTATAATTTTCCCTCTTTGTGACTAGTTTTTTTATAATGTTGTGAGTTAATAGTTCCACATTTGTAGGGAATAAGCTATTGTCTACGTATATGGTCTTGGTTTTCCAATGTCAAGACCCCCAATGTAATATTGTCCACGCATCAACTGTCCAGTTCTAGTGTGTTGGAGGTGTTCAAGTGTCCACATTGGTTGAGGAAGTTGAGTGTTATCTCCTTATAAATTCTCGGGCATTACATACCTTATGAGCTAACTTCTAGGATTGCTTTAGGCATAAATCCCATTTTCTTCAGTCTGTTCATCCAATGAGTTTAGGAGTCTAGGCTTAACTAAGTTGGAAAAGTGCATCAATGTATCAGTTTTGACTAGGTTAAGTTTTTTTGTTGTCCTTTTTGTAAGCTAACCAAATTGATGTCTCATTGTTAGTCTTTCCTTTATTACGCATGAAATGCCAAACCAAAGCGCAAAATAGCTGGGGATGCTTTGTTCACATGTGGCACAAACTGCATTTCAATTTTCAGCCCATTGTTTGTGACTTGGAGCAAGGTGGTGAATGGTCGGGAGCCTCATTTACGTGGATGCATCGGCACTCTTGAAGCTCGCTGCCTAATTAATGGTTTTAAGGATTATGCTCTGACAAGGTAAATTACGATTAAAGTATGTTATATGCGACAAACTCTCTCTCTTCTTTTAGCAATGCTATTTCATTCTTGTCAGCCGATATGGAGAATGAGTAAGATAGTTGAGCTTCATTATGTGACACTGGTGTCATTTCATTCTTAAAA
>NW_006241619.1:0-1302 GCF_000226075.1 Solanum tuberosum
TATCACCTTTTCTTGCATGAACTCTCTCGGATCGAGTTCGTCGGACTCCAAATACCCTCTCCTTTGTATTATCGAAATGGGGTGTTTAGGCCATGCTTCTCTTTATCAAGTCAGCCGGCTAGTACATTTGAAGAACAGGTCCCCCGAAAATTTGACGAATAGGTTTTAGAGCTGACACGAGAATATATACACTAGTATATACCTAGTGTATATGAAAAGTGAGAAATGGGGCTTAAAGAGGCCCACTCCTCTTTAAGAAATTGTATTTTGTTACTTTTGGGCCTAAGCCCACTTATCTATTACCTTGCTAGAATTTAGGACAGCCAAAAAATTGAGCCTAAGACCCAAATAATATTTTATTTTTACATTAGTTTAGGACAGGTGCAGGTGATTCTAATGAGCCAAAGCCCCAAAATGAAAATTGGCCCAAATACTGGCCCAGGTGGACAGGAACCAGATTTGGGCCCAAGTCTATTTCCCTCTTTGTCTGATTATATTTATTTACTTGTTAATATTTGCTATTAGTCTTAAGGTTGAAAAATTCAAATCCCCAAAAGACGCCCGTTTTTTTTTGACAATTTAACGAAAATCGGTCATCTTTAAATAGACATAAAGAATATCTCACTTAGTTAGTATTTTCAGTTTTTCCTTTTCCCCCTTTTAAAACGATTCCAGCTATAAAATTGCTCAATTCAAGTCAAGTTAAACAATTTTTAGCCAAATAAATTAATTGTCGGATAACCGCATTAGCGGATATTCTAGGTGCTTTAAAAACCTTCTTAGAATATTAATAAGAACCTCGAAATCCTTTAAATATTTTCAATTGATTTTCTGTTTTAATCTATTGAAAATCAGTTTTCTTAATTTTACTAAAAAATTAAGTGACGACTTTGATCTTTTGGAAATTCGATTTCTCTTAAATCCTAAGTTTAATCGATTTTTCGAAACTTAGTCATTTTTCTTTTATTTTATTTTTCGAGTAAAACAATATTATATAATATTATATTTTATTATAAATCTGAATCGAAATATATACAAATTTATATAGTTTTGTGATTGTATGGAAGGAGCAATCCTTTTACCCGAGCAAGGGGCCTGTCACGTAGATAGCAAATTAAAATAAATTCTATATGATAAACATATTAATTCAGATCCAGGTGCATAATTATAACCATGTGTTTTAACATTTAATGTTAAAGCATCAAGAATATTAACACCAGTTAAAGATAATTGCAAATTAGGCTGAGTATTAAAATATACAGGACCTATGCCACAGTGAACACTTGTAGGAATTTATAATAT
>NW_006241620.1:0-1299 GCF_000226075.1 Solanum tuberosum
TAACCGATCCAAACCAACCCGTGAACACCCCTACGTAAAAGTAAGCAAGTAAAAATTAAGAAATTCTTTCACACTAAACATCAAGCAAGACAAACGAAACTCCTAATCAATCTTAACACATGAAAACTAAAACACGATTAAGAACATCTAAACAGAAAATATAGAAATTAAATAGAATAAAGCTAAGAATAGATTTTACCTTAATCTGAAAGAATGAAATTTCAGGTCTAAACCTTCGATGAGAACAGTGTCCTCTCAACTTCGATTCGCAATGAAAACAGGAGAATGAGAGGGCTATTTCTAGGGTTCGAAATTTTTGATAAAATATACCCAAATCAATGTGGGATTCGTCAGATTTTTCGTACGAAATAGTACCAAGATCAAACGGATTTTTGAAAGGGATTTGAGAAATTGCAGGGTGTGGCTTGATTCCGGAACGGATACTCGTATAAGGCACGTGAACTGAACGAATGAGGGGGAAGACAGGCTGAGCGTCGTCGTTTGAAATGGATTCTGTTCTTGTTGGTGGAGTTTACGAGGAAGAAGAAGTAGAGAAAGAGGTGCATCTGGGGCCTTTCGTGCGTTCTTATGAGGGGAAAAAGAGAGGGGAGCTGAGGCGCGTGGCCGCGTGGGGTTGGGTGTGAATTAAGGTATTCTTTGGTACAAAAAATTAATAACCAATTATTAGTAATACAATGATTAGTAATGCATGTTTTATTTTTTAACGAAGTGTTTGGTTCATTACTTTCGATCTCATTTTGTATTTGGATTAAAATTGAGTGTGTCAATGAAACGGTCGGCCGATTATTTATAAAAAAATATATTTTTCCAATTTTTTGGGTATTTTATAATGTACAATTAGAATTAGATTTTTTTAAAAATTATCTCAACCATACCAGTTTCTCTTCGATTTTGTTACAGTTCCATTTATTTTTTCAGTTTTTTTTTTACTTTTAAAGTATCACCTCAAATTACACCATTGTTAAAACATTTTTTCCGCAAGTGTGCTCTTGAATAAGCACTTCAATTCTTCACCAAGAAATAAAGAAGGTAAAATCTTAAAGCCATATTATTTTATCTTAAACTTTTAATAAGAGTGTTTGCATAGATTTGTCGTATTGTTCGATGGAGTATCTATTATAGTATATTTTAGTTTTATACCTAATTAATTAAAGGCTAACTAAAAAGCAAAAGGTCATGTCCCGTCACTAGAGGTAGGCCTGTGCAAAAATAGGGTCAAACCATTAACCCGAACCGATTTTCGGTTTATTGGGCTAACGGGTCGGGATATTGGGTAAT
>NW_006241621.1:0-1299 GCF_000226075.1 Solanum tuberosum
TCCTGATACGTGAAATCACCTAGGTAGCTTGAATCTCCGATATTGCTTGAAACTCTTTCGTCTTGCTCGATGACTTGAGCAAGAGCATTCAGTCTTAGTGAGAAGGTCACTTCGACTGCATACCTTATCAAGAGATGGATTATTTTGAAAGATCTATTTCAGAACATATCTTTTCGTGCAGATACTATCCAGGGTTGAAAAATAATTTGCCTGATATAGTCAATATGTGGGATAATTATAGATTTGAATATATCCTCAATGATCTTCATTGCATGCCCCACTAACAACTTTGACAATGATGATACAAAAGCTTGCTTCAAGATGGAATCTCCACCAAGCTCAAAGTAGATTCTTTCCATCTTTTGGAAATGGATATCAATTGTATCTCTATCAAATGATATACATTTCATTTTGAAGAGTTAACTCCAGAGCTTTTCACGTCTTTGACTGGTATCTCCACAAAAGACTTGTAGAAGTATGTTCAAATTTGCAGCGAAGTCTTGGGATGTTAGGAAGAAGTTCCTATCCGCAACACCTATTGCAGTCCACTAATCCCTGAGAATGCAAGAGAACCTTGAAGTAAATTCTAATAGGATTATGTACTTTTCCCGCTCGACTAGGTTCTTTGTAACCATCCAAGTATAGAAGTCTTGGAATTTTTGAGGCCATGCAATGACCTTAACATCGTCGAGAGTAAAAGTATAAAACCCAGTTCCAACATTTTAAGGTATTGTATTTGTTGGTTCTGGTCTCCTTTCTGGGATCGGGTCATCAATCATGTCGTCCTGGTCATCATCAACTTCAGAGACGTCTGGTTCTTTGTGATGATTCATAAAGATAGGTGGATAGTCCTCTTCATCAGATTCTAGTGAAGATTCAGCAGTTTCTTCAACATATTCCTGGGCATCAGTGGAAGATTCGCTATCTTCGATATATCCATCTGAGGGATAATTATCTGTAGGCTCATGCTCCAAATCAATGTCATTGAGATGCTCTAGATTAAGGTAATCAAGATGTTCATCGCATATGAGGTAATTGTCAATGGCACTGAGATAATCATTGGTTGGAATATCATCTTTTAGAGATTAAAGCTCTGTAATAACTTAGTCGTTCATACCCAAGATAGGGTCCGAAAAACCATGTGTTTGGAAAAAACCAGTCTTCGCCATTAGTGATGTCTTGTACGAGGGTATCCCATTCCTTTTCTGAATATGATTTTTCATGATCTGAGATCGTCAAGTCTTCAACGAATGAACTCAAATTTGCAAAGATAGAGTCATTAATTGGGGCCTTGTAACT
>NW_006241622.1:0-1299 GCF_000226075.1 Solanum tuberosum
AAAAAGAAAAATGGTGGAGTGAAGATTTTCTACTATATACTCAAGTACAAGAATGAATCTTGATGGAAGGAACATAACATGATAGCTTAACACAAAACTTGCAACTAAGGATTCCAAAGTCAAAAAATACGGTTTGTTGCCTTCGGTTTAACTTCCCTTCTTTATCGGCAAGCCTATTTTTGTATTTTTGCTTCAAGGTATGCTTGTGACGTTACATCTACATCCAGAGTAGACGATATAGAAAGTAGCTAATGGACATGTACTTTCACTAATATTGTTGTTCCACACACCATATAAAATCCTTTTACTTGTCAAAATAATCATTATACATCAACAGCAAAACATATGATTTTAAAAAATAACAATCAAGTCATCTTGGTTTCCTAAAATGACACTTATTTCATATCAACTTTGAAAGGCTAAAACAACATTTAAAATGGACTGGAGGTAGTACCATTTATTTTCTTTTTTCTTCATAGTGCTATTTCTTTGATAAGGTAAACTTAACCCCATACCCAAGAGCCCAATAATGACTCTTTTTCTCACATTGCGCCATCAGTGACTCAAACCTCTTGTTATATATAAAGGTGGAGGTTCCTTACCACTAGACCATCCCTCCGTGTCACATTTATATACTACTTATATAAGAGCTTTTAGGAGTTATATGTTACATGCAGTAGTCAATTCCGTACTCCAATGTTGCTCTCTTCCAATCACACCTCATTTCTAACATTTAAGTCCTTCTATTCCATTGCATTAAAATGTTTTCCGAATGTATGAGCTCACATGCAAGCCTCACTTCTATCATGAAAACACAATTGACAGGATTAACTCAAGGAAGGATACATCTACTTTTGTCGTTTACATGTATGGCTATTTCATCAAAATAGCTAAAGTCGTTAGAGATTGCACAATTTTATTTCCTTAAATTAAGTCTTGATCCACTCTTTTTCCTATTCAAAGAGCATCTCCCTAACTCTGTGTTTTCACATCAAGAATTATTTTCAGATGAAGAAATGTCAAAGGGGTTCGACCCCCTCACATGTGGGCTCCTAAGCACATGGAATATTTTTAATTATGGGTGACAGTAAGACTCAAATATTGAATCTTTGTCCGCTCTAATACCATATTAAAGAACTCATCTAAAACTTAAATTGTTATAGCAAGTACTCTTTTATTTATTAAAACAACATAATAGCCTGAATTTTTCTAAAAACCTCACCCAACAAAATATTAGGAGCACAAAAATAAAAGACTGCAGATCTGTTAGAACATGAATAGGTTTATACAATCCTATTA
>NW_006241623.1:0-1298 GCF_000226075.1 Solanum tuberosum
TTTTTGAAGTTTTTAGGGCCAAGAAACATAACTTTTAGTAGTATCCTTAAATATTTTTGTGATTGTTTTTAATTCGATATTTATTTTAAAGTTGGATTAATTAAAATCTTATTTTATAATATAAAACATATTTTATTAAAGATGATTTTATATTTCAAGCTTAAATTTAAAACTTGTAATTTAGAATTAAGTAATTATTATTGCACCACACTTTTTTTTGCAAATCTCTTAAAACACCTACCAGAGTCAAAATATTACCTACCACTAAAGTCTTATACATACAGATAAACATAGGGAATATATATATATATATATTATTTTATTTTTATTTTTATTTTTTTTTATTTTTTTTCAAAAAGCATGGCAAAGAAGGAGATTAAATTTGTATTTGGATATGCAATATAAAGTCATGAATTAAACTTATGATTTCAAATAAATGTTTGGATATGTAATTTAGAATCATAATTTTAAATCTCAAATTTTTCAAAAAAAATAAATATGATTGGAGATTTCAAATCATGATGTTAATTTCTTACAAGTATAAAATTTGATCCATAAGTTCATATTTTGTTTAAAAAAGATTCATTATTTTAAATTTTGTAAAAAAAAAAAACTCATGCTCAATGTGAAGAGACTGTATGTATCATATGCAAGGATTATATTAAAGAATAACTAATTACTGTTAGTGTTGAAAAAACTGATCTTTATAAAATTATGTGTATTTAGAAGTTTGTAATCGTAAACACTTATTTATAAAATGAACATAGATATATGATATCTATCTATACGATGCCTTATGATATTCAATATCTTGTTTATGAATTATGATTTGGTCAATTGGTAAAATTGTATAAGAAATTCAAATTTTTTTAATAGTTTTCACATGGAATTTTCATGTTCGTGACAAAACTAACTTAAAATATTTAAATTACATATTTAAACAAAACTTTAACTTCAAAGCAATTTAATTCGAGATTATAATTTTATATTACATATCCAAAGGGAAGCCAATTTTATTGGAAGTTCATTTATTAATTATTCATCTTTATGTGCATCTCTCTGAAAAGTTTCAATAAGACAGAATGTCAAATCTTGCTTTAATTAAACCATATTATTGATTTGCTTCTTATATATTATTATAATTATAATATAATTGACCTAATTAATTATTATACAAAGCAAGACACTAATCCCTTTTCCAAGTTTCAGTAACAGCCACTAATAATTAATAAATTAGTGGGTTTCTCTGTTCAAGTCATGCCCAACTGGGTGAAAGCAAATAGGGAGTAAGAATTTTT
>NW_006241624.1:0-1297 GCF_000226075.1 Solanum tuberosum
TTCTATGCTAAAAGTTATGGTCATTTGAAGTTGACCCCAAATTTAGAAGAACCTAAGAATGACTTGAACGAATTATTTTAGTTCTTTTTGAAACTCAACCTGCTACATCTAGCGAACCTAAATCTTAGGAAAATTTTAAATTTCTCCATAAAATCTTACTCACTATGAAGAATGATTTGAGTCTTAGCTCAAAAAAAATTCGGGCTGTTACAAAACAATAGCCTAGAACTGCATTTGCAATTACAATTCATAGGTAAAAACTCAATTATCAATCGAACCCACTTCAAAACAACAATTTAATTCACCAATCACTAACACCCATAAGCTAATTAAAACAATTAATCACATAAATCACACCCTCAAGAATGGGGGTTTTAGACACACATCATAAAAAGTAGAAAATTATTACAAACTACGTTATCCATAAACTGGGCAATGCATTGCACATCTTTACAATGGTCCAAAATGCTTAAAATTGAAAATCCAACTTGAAATCTCCTAGAAAACTATCAAAAACTAAGAAGAACAATGTTTCAGTCTAAACTCGGAGTCTAACATTGGATGGGTCTCTTAAATCTCTGTTTAAAAATCAATTTATACTCTTCCAAATTTTTGCCTTTGGGGTTACTTGGCGGAGTTAATCGAGCATCGCCAACCAGGTCAGTGACGCGCCTATTGTTCTTCTCCATCACCATTTTGTCTTGGCTCTTTAACCTTCAGGCCCTGTTACTTTAGGCGATCCAATTCTTTGTCGCTGATCCATTCGGCAGTTCGCCGAAAGTCCAATTCCATCGCCAAGTTGGCTTCTCCCCAAGGCTGGCACGCTGGAACATTTGGCGAGCTGAAGTGCCACTCGGCGACTCGCCAAGTGACTTTGGCGATTATCAACTTTCACTATCTTAATCCTTTTTCATATTTTTCGCTCCTTTTTGCTCAGTTTTCCCCGGTAATGTCCTTGCCTTGTTCTTTTACCTTTATATCTGCAAATTAACATTTAAACATTAGTTTATAGCACAAAATAGGCATCGAGGACACTAATATGATGACAAATAAGCCCTAAATGAGTCAAAATCTCAGGCTCAAAAGAGGGTTGGGGTGGCGCACCCAGATGCGCCAGAGGGGCTGGGGCGATGCCCCAACAGTGCGCCAATTAGTGTCTCTGAAGTTCAGGGGCTGGTGCCCCAAGCCAGCAGTGTGCTAGGGTCCCCTGTCCCCACCCATTTTTAGTCGTTTGCTCCGTCTAATTCCTTTTAAAGTGTAGCTTTACTTCCTATTGATTCTAACTACTCTAAACTAC
>NW_006241625.1:0-1297 GCF_000226075.1 Solanum tuberosum
TTTATAAAATATAAATTTATGGGTTAATATTTGTTTTAAAAAAATATGAAATCATGATATGAAATTCTCAAATTAATTTTTTTTAAAGAAAATTGGAATTTTAGCTCATTATTTGAAATCATGAGATAAAATTATTTATTCAAATGTTAATTTTTAAATCACGAGATAAAATTATATGTTCAAACGCTTAAAGTTGACTTAGTTTTGTTTAGGCAAGTCATTTTTTAGTTATAATTTTTTTAAATATCTTTTAAGTCCTTCCTATCTAAGGTCATTTTGTTGTTCTTATAGTTAGCTGACATATCATATCCTATTTAATCATCCCCCTAGTTCTTCGGCCTATAACTACTTCCTAACTCAGCCTCTCACACCTTCTCAGTAGTGGCGTATCGTTATACTCATCTTAACATGTTTAAAACATCTTAGTTTCACTTTCCTCATCTTGTCCTCCACAAGGGTCACTCCCATCTTGTCCCATATAACTTGTTCTTAATTTATGTCTACACAAATTTATGTCTACACATTCATCTAAACATCTTCATCTTCTGAACGTGGACATTCTTGACTGACTAATATTTTGTCTGATACAATAGTGTTGGTCTAACCATCACCAAAACCCCATATGTTAGCCTCTTTTTTACTCACCCTGCTATAATATGGTGTGTGACATTATCGTCAATTTTTCCATCTCCTTGAATTATGAAATCAAGACATTTTAAGCTTTCTCTCATTGATATGAATAGTGCATCGATCTTCACTTCCACCTCCGCATCATATGCTACATTACTGATCTTCCATTTCATGTACTTTGTTATAGTCCTACTAACCTGAAACTTTTAAATTCTAGAGTCTTTTCCCAAACTTCTAACTTATCATTAACTCCTTCGTGCTTCTCATCAATCAAACTAAAAGTCGATCTCTAGTATAACCCCATTACAAAGAAAGTGTTCCAATAAATTTTAGCTACATTATATATGTCCTTAATTAATACCCTCTAACTCAAATTTAACTAAATCTATATCCAAACTCCAACTAAAGGTTTGAGCTCGTAGTTTGATAGTTGGATAAGAAACACGTTATTTATTTTTGTATAATTTATACAACATTTGATAGGTATATACGAAATAAGTTATTCATGTATAAAATTAAGACAACATTTGGTTGACAATTTAGATATCCACATAAATAATACACATATAAGTTATAAAAGAATCTACGTATTATTTTATATACAATAAGAGATAGAATAATTAATACATATATATATATAACTAATACATAAATAACTAATCTTTGC
>NW_006241626.1:0-1296 GCF_000226075.1 Solanum tuberosum
TCTAAGTGTGGGGTGGTGATCTTGGGCATATTTATATAACTAGGAGCCAAATAACACCCATGCTTTAGTCAAGTTTGAGGACAGGCTCTTGTGTTAGTGATAGTGTTTAAGTCATGTTATTACATTATGAGTATTCAATGTGAATAGTACTTATAGGTTGGGTAACAAGAGAAAAAGGGTACAAAAGTGGCAGTATGGTTCAAGCACGAAAGCACAAACGAAAAAGTGTCTAAGGATAAAATGAAGTTCAAAGGGAGAAAAACTATGTTTTGTATCCTCTCCACATTGCGGAGAGGGAATTAATTATTTTTCACATTGATGATGTTGAGGCAAAAGACTGTGTATCCTTTCTGCGTTGCGGAGATGAGGAGTTCAAGAAAAGAAGAATTCACGTAACATTGGCGCGTCGCAGACCTGAGTCTAATTTTCTGCCAAATTTTCCCAAACTATATATAGACTCAGATTTATTATTTTGATTATTCTTTTTCTGGCTTTTGGAGAAAGACGACTTGGAGAACTATTTTTTCTATTTTAGGGTTCATTCCTACTCTTTACATCTATCAATTTCTCTTATGTTTATTGAAAACTTGGAGATTGAGAATCGCATTATGAGTAGCTAAATTCCCTTGTTCTGGGGTTGTGTCTACATGATGATCGTATATTATTGAATTTTATAGATTGAAATTGGTTAACACATGAATTACTCTTTGGTTCTAAATTTAGTATTTCCTGACGGACAACCATTGAAATAAACTTATTATTCGAATTGAACTCGGGAGAGGAATAGTAGGATAAAACGTATGACAAAGGGAGCATGATCTTCTCTAAAATTAGGGTTGATTTGTATCTAGGATAGGAATATACCTAAAGATCTTTCTTGGTTGATACACATGATGAAAGCATAATGCTCGGTAATCAGTTTAGTCTATATACGCTCATGATGTAGTTAGACTGCCAATTACAGTAGGCAATTGGAGGTCGGGTGACCATGATCATACATTTAACCCTATAAATCGATGATTTGATAACTAGTTGAGGTTTATTAAAGAACATGATATACATGAATTCAAAGTAGGTTGCATCCCTGAAATTTCCTAAGTAATTGTTTTAACTCCAACTTGAAATTGAATCATATTAGATAATTTAGTTTATTTTCAATAATCGATAATTTAGAGTCATTCATCAACCTTTATGGGAACACTTGCTTTAAATTATAGTTATTGGAAAAATCAAATATAATCTAATCTTAAGTCTCTGTTGGTGTCACGACCCAGTGGTACACCCTAGATGTAACAT
>NW_006241627.1:0-1296 GCF_000226075.1 Solanum tuberosum
TCAAAGCTATAAAATAGGCTGATGTAATATGTTGATATTTCTCCTGATGTCGTTTTTGCAAAGAAAATAATGCAGTCGATGTTGACCTTCTTGTTGATGGGTAAAATCTTTCTCCCGCGATGTATGAATCTTTTCTCGCGATGCATGACTCTTCTCTTGCAATGCATGACTTCTTTCTCTTGCAATGCATGGTTTCTTCTTCTTGCTATGTATAAATCTCTTCCCGCTATGCATGATTTCTTTTCTGCGATGCATGAATTTTTCTCTTGTAAGGCATGACCCTTTCCCGCGATGCGTGAATTTTTCTCTTGTAATGCATGACCCTTTCTCTTGCTATGCATGACCTCTTTTTCTCGCACTGCATGACCCTTTCTCTTGCTATGCATGAATTTTCTTCGCAATGCTGCATGGTTTCTTCTTCTTGCTATGTATAAATCTCTTCCCGCGATGCATGATTTCTTTTCCGCGATGCATGAATCCTTCTCTTGCTATGCATGCTTGCTATGCATGAGTTTTTCCTCTTGCCATACATGACTTCTCTTGCAATGCATGAATCTTCTCTTGCAATGCATGAATCTCTTTTCTCGCAATGCATGACATTTTTCCCGCAATGCATGAATATTTTGATGATGCCTCCTTGATACTGAACGAAGATAATGCTTCACCGAGCAACATAGGTGATCTTCTGGTTAATTTTTTGGATGGTGGTATTGTCTTAACCGACAATATAAATAAAATGACCCTCGGAGTAATGGTATCATCTCTTTTGACAATACGATATAAATGACTCTCCAGGTAGCGATATCGTCTCAATCGACAATATAAATAAAAATGACTCTCGGAGTAGTGGTATCATCTCATTTGATAATATGATATAAATGACTCTCCGGGTAGCGGTATCGTCTCATTCGACAATACAATATGAATAACCTTCAGGGTAAGAATATTATCATATCTGATAATTTAATGCAGGTAAATATCTTCCAGTTATCTTTAGTTGCTGGAAAATAATAATATTTCTCTCTTCAAGGTTTTCATTTGTCCCATCTCCGAACATAATTGCATGTTCATTATGAACCTTGTCTTGCTGAGAATTTGAATAAAGTAATGCTACTCATATTCCTAATTCTTGGTATAAGAAACATAAAATATTTCCTGTATCCATAGAAAAGTTGTCAATTTGGGGAGCTCTGGCCCTTTTGACCTCTCCATATTCATTGAATGGAAGAATATGTTGATCTTTAGGCGAGCTTATAAACCTGCATCCACAGAAAAATTGTTAGTTTAAAATGAACT
>NW_006241628.1:0-1296 GCF_000226075.1 Solanum tuberosum
AGTTGGGCATGATAGACATATATGCACCGCCTTGAGGGGGAGTGTTTAAACTAGGACTATTATGTAAATATATATATATCTATATATCTATATATATATATCTTAGAGTAGGGGTCAAGTATTAGTCCTAATTCTACTCTAATTCTACTTGTCAACAAAGTATTAGTTGTATCTATATATACCCTATTATGAGATGAATAAACGACGCGAAAAGAAAAATATTCTCTAAACCTAAAAGCGTACAGTAAGTAGTTAAGTCAATCTTTCACCCAACAACGACAATAAATAATAAAGCAGATAAAATTAAAATAATAGAGTAATAAGTCTTATATCAAGCTTTCATAAAAACATATATAAAGTGTGGAAGATATCAAGAATGCACAAAATTTTGTGTCACCAATGCAAAAACATCTAAGACGAACTATAATTATTCAACAAAACTATTTAGATATCTAAAACGCTATTAAAGAAGAGAGAGATCCTTCACGTATTATACCTACCAAAGATATTGGTATTAAGGACAACCTATCTTCTGAGGAGGTACCCATTGAGATACCTGTTCTTGGTACTTTTTAAATTGAAATGTTGTGTTAATTTGCATGTTGGGTATTTGAGTTGGGTGTTAGATGTTTCCACCCTTAGTCTACTAAGAGTAATCTCATTCGAGGAAAAATGTTTGCAATGCGGATGTATTGTAACATCCCGCCTTAGAAAGAGCTAAGTTTAGAAAGAATTAATTTGGAAAGAGCTAATTTGAGATTTGTTCAAGTTAAGCTTAAGTTGTGAGGTTTGGGTGAAATTAAAATTACCATAACTTTCAGTACATGATGAGTTAGGTATCCCATAAGATATGAAATGAAAGGTCTTTGAATCCTCTTTCCAACGGCATCGAGTTTGCTAAATTTCGAGTTCGGATGAGGGGGATATGCCCGTTTGAAGTCAGCTTGCCAAGTTAAGAAAATTTACCCGAATTAATGAGAGGTATTTTGGTATTTTCCTTATCCCATCAGCTTTAAAAAAAATTAGTAATATTTTTGGGGTGTAAACTGATTTGGGTCAGTTTTTACAATTCTAAATTATGCTTAGCGTTTTGAGAGGAGTTCATGAGGAAAGGTTCAAGGCGTTCGTCAAAATTCTAGATATTTGTGGAGGAATTTCACCAAATTAAGGTATGTAAGCTTTCATAATGTTGGATTCGTTCACCCGCATGCCAATCATGTAAATTACATCCTTAATTTCGTTTTGAGGTTGAATGATTTGAATTCTTGAGGTTTTGTTCTTCATGTTTTGCTTATC
>NW_006241629.1:0-1296 GCF_000226075.1 Solanum tuberosum
CTTCTTTTAACTTAAGGAATGTGCTAACTATGAGCTAGCACCAACATTATGTTTTCCTTCTTAATATTCTTTCACCTATGAATTCACTAAACCACTTCTCATTTTAAATCTTATGGCGCTCTATGTTTTTAGCTCATTTCTCTTTGTTCTCTTAGGGCACAAAACCCGCAAACTTGGGCTTTTGTCTACATCACAACTCATTCAATATTTCCTCTCCCAAACATAGGATTTTAGCTTACATCACAAGTTATTAGCATTTAGAGAGATATGAGGGTACAAAAACTAGAGGCGCATAATATTTCAAGGTCTTCATCATCGCCTCAAAAAAAGTTAGCTAATATGCAACATGGTGGCCAACAACATTCAGTTCAAGCTCAAAGGGGCTGACAAAGATTGCATCAATTTGGGAAATTGTTTAAGTAGAGTGGCTTGTCAAAAAGGAAATAGGTTCACCTTTCAATCCAAGCCACATATAGAATTTTTTCCTTGAAATACATTTTGGGGCAAGTTATAGACAACATGTATATACAAGCATGAATAAAAGCCTTACCACACAAGGCATCACAACCCAACAAATTTTCAAGTTAGTCTCCAAATCAATTAAACAGAATGACTTTGGACTAACAACAACGGAAGAGTTTTATTCCTACTTGTAAATCACAAACCCAATTAAAGAATGTAGGAGTCGTGACAAGAGATTGCTTCCCATTTACTTTTCCCATTTTGAAATTATTTTCAACCATCAGTTGCCAATCAACAAAAAAATAGTGGTCCCTCTTGCAAGTGGTGTGACACAAGACTCAATTTAAAACTAAAACTTGACATTTTCTTAAGAAAGTCACCTCTCAATCTATTAGAAGGAAACGCCAACCTGGTTCAACTCAAAAAGACTCAAAGAAAAGAATAGGATGAAGAAACTTTTGCTCCTTGGGAAAGAATCGTGGCATAAAGGAAACCCTTGGAGTTTATTTAACTAACTACTATTCACAAAGACGATGTTGAATCGTGCGCTCATGAATTCATTAAGAGAATGAGGCCTATTGAAGTAGCATAAGAGTGATTATCGAGCATGGTTAGTAATAAAATAGAGAATGTAAGATCAAACTGGCTAAAATTCATCACAAACAAAAGCATGCCTGGTAAGGCATAGTTCATCATTCTATACGACTCCAACAAGGACATTTAAACCATTCCTCACAAATTCAGAGGATATAATAAAAATATAAATTATCCATCACTTCAGAATCAAAGCCACATATAAAAAAGAACAATAAGAATGAAATGACCAAATAAACA
>NW_006241630.1:0-1296 GCF_000226075.1 Solanum tuberosum
ACTAACCACACTCAGATTACTATAGGTCTAGCCTAGAGCCAAAAACTCACTCAATTTATAATCAAGTTCTTAAACTTGGTGCCAATTAACATGTCAACTCTCATGTTTTCCGAATTTCAAGCCTATGGTTAAGTTCCAATTTCTCCAAATATCATAAATATAATGGTATTCATATGATATCATGCACCTAATATTTAATTACATGCCTCGATATTTCAAAGCTTGAATCATATGTGATCATTATAAGAAATTGTGAAACCAAAAATTAATGTCATAACCACTAAACTTAACTACAACATACGACATAAAATTCAAAACCAAAACCATTAGTTGATTATCATAATTAATTAACAATCATGTGGCCATCATTACATAATGATTGGCCACTGATGCATTCCCTTCCAATTCCAAACATACGTACATAAAGTGGCAGAAGTTAATTTACAACAAACAAACTTTTAACTCGTATCATATTCAATTATAATAATAATAAAATAATAACAGTAACGAGTCAATATGCACACACTTGCCTATATTATTCAAAAATCTAGTCTCAAGTGATTAACCCATCATTAGATCATTAGCTTCATTAAATGATATCGCCATTACATAATTCTTAAATATAATATACTTACCATTATTTCTGGCCGAAATTTCCAACAACAATAACTAAAATTTAGACTTTCTCTCAAAGATATATAATTATACTAGTGTATACTATCTATCCTAGAATTACTACAAATAATAAAAGTTGAACTTGAGGTTTACCTCAAGCACGAAACAGTTTTCTTGCGGCACCAAACTGCCTCCATGTTGAAGCCGTAGGTTAATTATTGCCAGACTCCTTTCTTATTCTTTTTACTAAATAAAATAATATGTATTAAAAGTAATAAACCCTAGTAATTACTTATTTTAATATTTCAGACTTGGCCTATTATTATTAATAATAAATAAATTACCCGCAAATTAATTAACTATTGTTAAATGACTATTCAAAATTATCAAAATATGACTTTTCGGGTCCGGGTCATTACAATATGGGAAGATCTAGGGAAAGGATGTCTAGGTATTTGTTAATTGAATTTTGAAATTTGTGGGGAGGGGGGGAGTATATATTTATACTATATATATTTATTTCCATTTCAAAGTATAAAATAAATCAAAAGTTTTTGATCTTTTTGCAATTTTAAATTTTTGGGGGAGATTTTTGGATCTAAATGGGGAAGGGGAAGGGACGGCTGGGAGAGATTTTTGGGGGTAGATTTTTTCTTTACTTAGTTATTATTTCTTATTGTA
>NW_006241631.1:0-1295 GCF_000226075.1 Solanum tuberosum
TACATAACCCAAACCAACGCCGGATGCGTCACAATAATCTGTGAAACCGTCGCCCTCAACTGGAAGAGTCAATATAGGAGCGTTGATCAATAACTCCTTGAGCTTCAAAAAGCTCGCCTCACACTCTTCTGACCAAACAAAGGGAACATCAACACGAGTCAATCGAGTCAACGAGGCTGCAATACTAGAAAGGCCCTCAACAAAGCGTCTGTAGTAGCCTGCTAGTCCGACGAAGCTCCGAATCTCAGTAACTGAGGTAGGCCTAGCCCAATCACGAATAGCCTCAATTTTCGCCGGATCTACCATATTGCCCTCCTTGGATACAAGATGCCCCAAGAACGCTACAGAGTCTAACCAAAACTGGCACTTTGAGAACTTGGCATAAAGCCACTCATCTCTCAAAGTCTGGAGCACAATCCTCAAATGCTGCTCATGTTCACTCCGGCTCCGCGAATATACCAGCAGTCATCAATGAAGAAAATAACAAATAAATCAAGGTATGGCCTGAATACACGTGTCATCAAGTCCATGAAAGCAGCAGAGACATTAGTCAATCCAAATGACATCACCAAGAACTCATAATGGCCATAACGGGTCCTAAATGTAGTCTTAGGGATGTCTGCTGCCCTAATCCTCAGCTGATGGTACTCGGACCTCAAATCAATCTTAGAAAACACGGCGGCACCCTGAAGTTGATCAAACAAATCATCGATACGAGGCATGGGGTAACGGTTCTTCACCGTCACCTTGTTCAGCTGCCTGTAGTCAATGCACATACTCATAGTCCCGTCCTTCTTCTTAACAAAAAGAACAGGAGCACCCCAAGGGGATACACTAGGTCTGATAAATCCCTTGCCCAAGAGATCCTGAAGCTGAACACTGAGCTCCTTGAGCTCTGCAGGAGCCATCCGATATGGCGGAATAGAAATAGGCCGAGTACCTGGCTCAAGCTCAATCGAAAAATCAATATCACGCTCTGGGGGTAGGCTAGGTAGGTCAGTAGGAAACACATCTAAGAAGTCACGAACAACAGGAACTGACTCAACCGGAAGAACCTCCCTACTCACATCACGCACATAGGCCAAATATGATAAGCATCCACTAGCCACTAGCCTCCTAGCACGAATAAAAGAGATAACCCCAACTGGTGTGCTACCACGAGATCCCTGCCACACCACCGGAGGAATACCGGGAATGGCTAAGGTAACAGTCTTAGAAAAACAATCTAAAACAGCGCGATAAGGGATAACCAGTCCATTCCCAGAATCACATCGAAATCAACCATATCTAGTAGA
>NW_006241632.1:0-1294 GCF_000226075.1 Solanum tuberosum
TAGAATTCTGTAGAAAGCTCAAAAGTTATGTTGGAGATTGGAGAGACATTCTTAAAATGCCTTTTAAAACACTTTTTCATTATATAATATAATATAATATGATATAATTATTAGTTAATATTTAATTGATTAGAGATTTTATAACATTTTGAAAGATATGAGTAAAATAGTATTTCAACTTTTACTTTTGTGGGTTTCCACTTTTAGTATAATATGATATGATGATTATGCAAGTTTTAGGTTAATGAAGTAAATAAATACTTCCTTACCGTTTATACAAGAAAAAATGATTGATACAAGTGTTTGTACTCTCCAATATTTCTAATATTTAGTATCAGAGCTAATTACCTTAAGTAACTTATGGAAAACTTGGATTCTTAAAAAATGAAAATAAAAAATCTTATAATTGAAATAAATGTATGTGAGATTAGCTATGATAATTATGAGGAGGTTGGACTAGAGAAGCCACCAAATTGACAAGATACATAGATTTAGTAGACAAAACTGTAATGATTTCGAAACTGTAAAATTTTTTGAAAAAATAATTTTATGATAAGGTGTTAAACATAGGCTCAACCTTGATGAAGTAGTTTTTTTATGGTATAGTTATATTATGAAAAATCTTAAATAAAGAAGACATTTTGTTATAGAAAATCTTTTAAAAAAATAAAATTAATAATTATAATGAGGAAAAGGAGCTATTAAGAATATTCAAAAGATGAAGGGGTCATTGCAAAGCTCCTACCATCCCTTTTTAAAGATTTAAGCAATTGTATTGTTTTAGTACTGAAGAGTCCAAAGACTTGAACAACATGATCATAGAAGAGTTTATTGGTTATTTGCAAGTTTATGAAGAGAGATTGAAGAAGTTGAATCTCAGAATCAACTGAACAAACTTTTAAAGAATATTTTCTTTGATAAAAAAAATGAAAGACATACCTTGTATCATAGTCGTAAATATGAATGAGGTAAAGAAGAATCTAAGAAAGAAGTCAAGTTTGAACTTTTCAAATTAGAAAACTCAATCATGGTTATCTTCACCAAGTTAATAGAAACTAATACCCTTTGCATATCTTTTTTTGAGTGATTAATCTAATTTTAAGAGCGTCTTGAAAATTAAGTTAGATTCATCTATAGTACATAAATACTCTTCGATTATGTATGAGGATATTAATGTAAGGTTATATATATTCTTGTGTTCATAAACTACGGAACATGGATTACTTATTACTAGAACGGAAAAGGGTCAAAAATACCTCTGAACTATTGGAAATGGATCAAATATACCCTCCGT
>NW_006241633.1:0-1293 GCF_000226075.1 Solanum tuberosum
AGGTGTGAAGATTTAAGCCAAAAATCAGAAAACCACATTGACCTACAAAGCTGTCAAAATAAAAAATAAAAAATTGTGGGTTGCTGGGTTTGAATCCAAATCTGAAAATTTTTCATTTTCAATTACAAATTGTAGAGACTAAATTGAATCCTTTATGGGAATCCCATTGTTGAGTTCTTGAGTTTGAAAACATCTAGATCAATTGATTTGAAGTTAAAGAAAAAAATTTGACAAATAAGGAGGAAATACACATCCATGGACAACCATTATTAAAGAGCTTCGAAGCTCAAGAATAAATTTTTAAATTTGTCCGCGAGTTCATCTTTTCAGTGATTATTTCTTCCTCATCGCCGGCTTGTTCGATGAGTTTTTCTGTCAAATATTAGGATTTATCATCTATCAGAGATGGAAAAGTTGGGACTGATATCTTCTTCTCCCAGAAGTGAAAGGGAAAAGTAATTCCCTCCATTAAAAGGGGTGATTTTTCTTATAAAAATAAATAAATAAAAAGAAAAAATAATAATTTAATTATAATAAAAATATAATAAAAATGTTCTTTTTAATTGTTTTTTGCTTCTCACTCTCTCAAAAAGAGTGAAATGCAATCTCTATATCATGTCAGCACTTAAGGGATTACTTGATCGGTTTTAAAGTAGTTCAAGGGGATAATAGAACCCCGTAAAGAATAAGTGTATAGTTGGAAATCCACTCATAGCTTGAGGGGAGCATTTGGATGTTTTCTCTATTCTTAAGCACTTGTTTTTCAAAACTAGGTTAGAACTCTCTTCTCTTTCTTCCGTGACAAAGAATCTCTTTTTGTACATGGGATTCATGGATCCAGATGAGAGTTGGAACCTTTTCGAAAGTATTCCCTCTGTCCTTAATTATTTGTTCACCTTTTCTTTTATAATTGTCCCTAATTACTTGTCCATTTTTGACAAATCAAGAAAGGACTAATTTTTTTTACTTATTATACCCTCAATTAATTATTTTGACAAAATGTAAGAACTTTTTGAAAATCTTAAGTTTTTAATTCATCACCTTCATAATTAATAGGGGTAAAATGATAAACTCATTATGTCAATAATTGTTTTCTTAATAGGTGTGTCAATTTAAAAATGGAAAAGTCATTAGAGACAGACGGAAGTAGTTCATTTTGCAAATGAAGCATTAACATCTGAATTCGAGACTATTGGGAAGCAAATTGTAGACAAATGTCAAATATTGCCAGTGATAAGTTAACATTCCAAAAATGTCGCTAAAGATGTCAAATCATTTGTCACAATGTTCAAA
>NW_006241634.1:0-1293 GCF_000226075.1 Solanum tuberosum
GTTCTAATGATTTTATCATTTGGCATGACCGATTAGGCCATCCCGGTTATAATATGATGCGCAGAGTAATTGAAAATTCACATGGACATACTTTGAAGAACCAAAATGTTCTCAAATCAAAGGAATTTTCTTGTGCTGCTTGTTCACAAGGAAAGTTGGTTATCAAACCATCAGTGGCTAAGGTTGGGATGGAATCCCCTGCATTTCTGGAACGGATACAGGGTGACATATGTGGACCTATTCACCCTGCTTGTGGACCATTTAAATATTATATGGTCTTGATAGATGCATCTACAAGATGGTCTCATGTATGCTTATTATCAACTCGCAATATGGCTTTTGCGAGGTTGTTGGCTCAAATAATAAGGTTAAAAGCACAATTTCCAGATTATGCAATAAAAACAATTCGTCTTGATAATGCTGGTGAATTTACATCTCAGGCATTTAATGATTATTGTTTGTCCACGGGAATAACAATTGAACATCCTGTTGCACATGTTCATACTCAAAATGGTTTAGCAGAGTCATTGATTAAACGTCTTCAATTAATAGCTAGACCATTGTTGATGAGAATAAAGTTGCCCGTTTCTATTTGGGGGCATGCTATTTTGCATGCAGCGGCACTTGTGCGCATAAGGCCAACCAGTTATCATGATATCTCCCCATTACAATTGGTTTTTGGTCAGGGAGCCAAAACATTTCCCATCTTAGAATATTTGGTTGTGCGGTATATGTTCCAATTGCTCCACCACAGCGCACAAAGATGGGTCCCCAAAGAAGGTTGGGGATATATGTTGGGTATGAATCTCGTTCTATTATAAAATATTTGGAACCTAGAACTGGAGATTTATTTACGGCAAGGTTTGCTGATTGTCATTTTGATGAATCAGTATACCCAACATTGGGGGGGAGAACAAAAAACAGTTGGGAAATGAGATAGATTGGAATTCACTTTCATTGTCTCATTTAGACCCTCGAACAAATCAGTGTGAGCTGGAAGTTCAAAAGATAATTTATTTGCAGAATATTGCAAATCAACTGCCGGATGCATTTACTAACCTTCCACGGGTTACTAAATCATATATCCCAGCTGCTAATGCTCAAGTTCGAGTTGATATCCCGATAGGACAAAATGTTAAGGCAAATGAGTCTGGACCACGCTTAAAGCGTGGTAGACCAATTGGTTCCAAGGATAAAAATCCTCGGAAAAGGAAAGGAATAAATGATCAAGATAATCATAATATGGAGGCAATTGCGCATGAAGAGCTCCGAGACATAATAAATGATGACACC
>NW_006241635.1:0-1292 GCF_000226075.1 Solanum tuberosum
GTGGAAGACGGCCTTCAAGACAAAGTTTGGGTTGTATAAATGGCTTGTGATGCCATTTGGATTGACGAATTCCCCAAGCACTTTCATGAGATTGATGAACCATGTTCTCAAACCTTTCATCAACAAGTTTGTTGTGGTGTATTTTGATGACATACTTGTGTATAGTAAGACAATGGAGGAACATGTATCCCATTTGAAACAAGTGTTTGATGTCCTACTACGAGAGCGTCTCTTTGCTAATTTCAAGAAATGTTCATTTTGTGTTGATAAAGTTGTGTTTTTGGGTTTTGTGGTTAGTGCAAATGGGATTGAGGTTGATGACGAGAAGGTGGAGTCCATCAAGACTTGGCCGACCCCAACCAGTGCAACTGAGGTAAGAAGTTTTCATGGGTTAGCAAGTTTTTATCAGCGATTTGTGAAGGGCTTTAGTTCAATTGCTGCTCCTTTGACCGAACTGATCAAGAAAGATGTACCTTTCGTATGGAGTAAGGAGCAGGAGAAGTCTTTTCAAGCCTTGAAATTGATGTTGAGTTCTGCACCCTTGCTCCAACTACCCAACTTTGACAAGGCCTTTGAAATTGAATGTGATGCTTCAGGTGTTGGTATAGGTGGTGTGTTGATGCAAGAAGGAAAACCATTAGCTTTCTTTAGTGAAAAGTTAAAGGGAGCTACACTCAAGTACTCAACTTATGACAAGGAATTGTATGCACTTGTGCGAGTGTTGGGTCATTGACAACACTACTTGTGGCACAAAGAGTTCGTGATAAGGACCGATCATGAGTCCTTGAAGCATCTCAAGGGGCAATCCAAGTTGAACCAGCGACATGCTAAGTGGGTTGAATTCATTGAAACCTTTCCATATGTGATCAACTACAAGCAAGGCAAGGAGAATGTGGTAGCGGATGCTCTATCACGAAGGTTTGTATTGGTCAATACCTTGGTTTCTAGAATGATGGGGTTTGAAAGCTTAAAGGGATTCTATTCTATGGATTCTGACTTCAAAGATACCTTTGATAATCTTAGTCAAGGGAAGCGAGTTGATAGGTACCAATTGGTTGATGGTTTCTTGTTCAAAGATGGCCGAGCATGTGTGCCCATGAGCTCATGGAGAGAGTTATTTGTCAAGGAGGCTCATAGTGGTGGTTTGATGGGACACTTTGGGGTACCAAAAACACTTGATATTCTTAAGGAGTAGTTCTTTTGGCCCAAGATGAAGCATGATGTGAAGAGGATTTGTGGACAATGTCTAGAATGCTAGCAAGCCAAATCCACGACTAGGCCCCAAGGTAAGT
>NW_006241636.1:0-1292 GCF_000226075.1 Solanum tuberosum
GAGTCCAAAGTGAACTCGGATTGGTATCACATGCAAAAATAAACAAATTAGCAGGGGGGCTCCACTTTCTCAAAATTTAACAAAAAATGCACTCTAGACTATCAAGTAGCACAGCTAAATAGCATTAAAGGCAAAGACCGTGTACTCCAATAGACAATTATTCTTAAATAATGGAGAACCCAATGTATGAGCAAGAAGACGACACTTAAATCTTTCATGCCACACATTCAAATTAATATAGGAACTCAAGTCAACTTAACACAAAAATATAAAATAAAATTTAATCACCAAGTATAGATTGATCACAGAATCATAAATATCTAATGACAAAAAGGCATATCACAAAGTTTATAAAGAAAAACAAAGACCAGGACTTCCTTTTCTCAAGATAAGGACCACACCTTTTCAGTGGCATTGTTGCCCAAATTTAGTAAAAGACATTACAGACAAATTTGTCTTATACTACAGATGCACCTACTTAAAGGAAAACAAACTTTGACAAGACCAAGCTTCAAAGGGATTAGAAGAGATCGAGAAAATGAGAAAGCCAACATGCCAGGATGATCCTAAAAAGAGAGCAAGACAACGAAATTTGAAAAAAAATAGAACAAAAGACAGAGTAAACTAGAATCTGGATAGTAATATGACTTCCCACCTTATGAGCTCAGTTCTACAAATGGTAAGCACTTTCAACTGAAAACTTGGGCATATAGAAACATAAATTCGATTCAAACAAGACATGATAAGCAGTAGAATGATCAGAGGATTTATAAACAAAGAAAAACGAAATACTATATCAGCAAGCCATAGACGAAACAACATACAAGTTCCACATCAATTCGCTAAAGATTCTGCCCCCTATTCACTGTCACGATTCGAAGGAAATCGGAAATAAAGAAAATTATACCAACGGGAAGAGCTGAATACACTTAAGACAGAACTTACAGCCAACGTTAATCATACAACACACATGAATCTCATCTCGAAGACGGAAAAGAGACAAAAACATTATGAAAGAGAGAGCATTTTACCTTTTCGAGGGCAGCGAGCTGAGACTAGACGAGTAAGAGATCAGCGAGCTTCCACGACTTCAAACACAACTCCGGTAAACACACGTGAACAGAGAAATGATGCAAAGACTCAAACCCAGATTGAACTCTCACTCTCTCAGCTTAGTATCCCAAATATTTATCTATGAATCTCTATAGCTAGTAGTTTCTTTGTATTTATCTCGAATTCTCCCTAACTCCTCCAATATCCCCCCTTTACAAATGAATAATCCAATAATATAT
>NW_006241637.1:0-1292 GCF_000226075.1 Solanum tuberosum
AATTAGGAAATCAAAACCCAATTAAATTGGGTTTTTTCATTTTTTTTCCGTGTTACTGGAAACACGCCGCCGCCTCCAAATATTGATGTTTTCAAAACTTGCCACGTGGCAGTGGCATGAAATTTGAATTGCAAATTTTCGCTGCTTTTTCCCATATATACAAATATATTATTTTATTAAATTTAATCCATTAAGCTGCCTGCTTGATTTCCTTCTTCAATCTTGAATCTTTAATTCGTTTTAGCTCCAAACTTCTTTATTTTTCCACCAATTTAATCCTACAAATAAAATATATTATTTAGCACAATCCATAAAATTTATGCTCAAAAAGGACAAATATAAATAATAAATGTTAGGAAATAATGATTAAAAATATGTATTTTTAGCCTCACATCAATTACCGGAAGCTGAATGCGTGGATAGAAAAGGACCATTTTCCTATGTCGTTCATGGACCAGATGCTGGATAGACTTGCAGGAAAGGGTTGGTATGTTTTCTTGATGGGTATTCGGGCTACAATCAAATTTCTATAGCTCCAGAAGACCAAGAAAAGACCACCTTCACTTGCCCATATGGGACTTTTGCTTTCAAACGGATGCCATTTGGATTATGCAATGCTCCAGCTACCTTCCAGCGCTGTATGATGTCGATATTTTCTGATATGGTGGAGGACACTATCGAAGTGTTCATGGATGACTTTTCAGTTGTAGGTGAGTCTTTTGATCGTTGTCTAGATCATCTGGCCGAGGTGCTTAAAAGGTGTGAAAACTGCAACTAGGTACTGAAGTGGGAGAAGTGTCATTTCATGGTGAAAGAAGGTATAGTGTTGGGTCATCGAATTTTAGAGAAAGGTATTGAGGTTGATAGAGCTAAAGTTGAGGTAATAGAAAAGATTCCACCACCCATTTCGGTAAAAGGTGTTAGAAGTTTTCTTGGGCACGCAGGTTTTTATAGGAGATTCATCAAAGATTTCTCTAAAATTGCACACCCATTGTGCAGACTACTCGAGAAGGATTGTAAGTTCTATTTTGATGAAGATTGTCTTAGAGCATTTGGAGAGTTGAAGAAGTGGTTGGTTACAGCACCAATCATTATTTCACCAGATTGGGAACAACCGTTTAAGGTAATGTGCGATGCAAGTGGAGTGGCACTTGGTGTAGTATTGGGTCAAAGGCGAGAGAAAATTCTTCACCCTATTAACTATGCTAGCAAAGCTCTAAATGTGGCCCAGAAAAATTATACTGTGACTTTACAAAAACTTCTTGCAGTGGTTTTTGCATTCGAGAAATTTC
>NW_006241638.1:0-1291 GCF_000226075.1 Solanum tuberosum
ACAATCAACCCTAACTTTTTCAAAATTTTGAAAAAAAAAAGATGAATGGGGTGAGGTAAAACTTGATACTTTATCTCAATTTGTACCATTTTTCCTAAGATAAAGATTCAAGGAACTACAATCCTTGCTTTACTGTCCCTTCCTATATCTTCCTAGCCCTTGAGAGCCTTCTCACAACGCTGATCTATTGGTTCCTTTGTTGCCAATGCTGAAATTATATCATCATCTATTTTAGCCCCATCCTCCTTGTACTTAGCAAGCCACCCACGACACTGTTTTATTGGTTGCTCCAAATGCACCTCATGTCGAGTATCCTTTTCCTTTTGTTGCGACTTCTTTTGTGTATGTAATTGATGAATTCCCCCTTCTCTTGCTCTTACCTTTTCTCTTTGGATTCCTTGCTAAGTTTTGGCTTTAAGCCACTGATTGTATTGAGTTCCCTGCTGATAACATTGCGTTTGTGTAGCTAATGTAGTAGCAACTGCTGCATTGATCTTGCTTTTAATTTAAATTGTTTACATTTATAGTGGTCACAAATGTAACATTTGATTCACCATATGCAGGTTTCCACCTTTGCTTCTCAGTTCTCACCACTACTATGGAACAGATAATTAAGGAGTTTGACACTGACATTCTACTTCCTGAGGTCTTTGTTCCGTATTCTACAAGTTCTTTAGAGTTTATGTTAGGCCCGTGCTTCAAGGATGGATTTCCTTCGCGTGTTCACTTTGATGAACTTCTGATAGTATTGAGGAACTCCTGAAATCCATCCTTGAAGCACGGGCCTAACATAAACTCCGAAGAACTTGTAGAATACGGAACAAAGACCTCAGGAAGTAGAATGTCACTGTCAAATTCCTTAATTATCTGCTCCATAGTGGTGGTGAGAAGCAAAGGCGGAAACTTGCATATGGTGAATCAAATGTTACATTTGTACATGACCACTATAAACGTAAACGATTTAAATTAAAAGCAAGATCAATGCAGCAGTTGCTACTACATTACCACAAACACAATGTTATCAGCAGGGAACTCAATACAATCAGTGGCTTAAAGCCAAAACTTAGCAAGGAATCATACATCATAATCAGCACCACTGTTTTTGTTGTTAGCTGAAAGCAAAAACCGTCCTCCATCATTCATAAGTAATTCTCCCTTTTCACACATCTTTTACGAATGATGTTTTAGCAGAGGGTCATATGAGCCCTTGACAAACTGCCATACTCTTTCTTGATAAACTAGATATCGAGTCGTCATTGGAACCCCATTTCTTCATCTAATTCCTGCAACG
>NW_006241639.1:0-1290 GCF_000226075.1 Solanum tuberosum
ACACCACATTGATTTAATTAAAACCGGAAAATACCCTTAATCCCCTAAATTAAACTTCCATGCCTGACCCACGAGACCCCAATTGGCGGACCGTGGGTGGATCTATGACCTATCTTGTCAGTCGTGGTCAAAAACTTTTGGGCCACCAACGAACCCCAATACATGAGCCGTGGACCCATCCACGGAGCGTTGGTCCTGATCGTGGTTCACTGCTTTAGACAACTTCTTGATGCTTTCCCATTGACCCATATTTAGTCCTTGTGAGGTAGAACCTTGAAGTCCCAACATACTATCCTCTATTTTGAATCTAGGACGTTATATTGGTACATAAAACTTCGGATTCGTGTAAATTCTCTAGCGCATTTGGATAGATTTTTTGTGTTTTATAGGAAAATAGGATTCAATCACTAAGTGAGAAAAGTTGGAACTATTCAGGCATTTTTGGGAATTACAAGACTAGTCTACGAGCCGTGGTTTGAACCAATAGATGTAGATAGAAGTTTAGTGATTAGTAAAAGAAGAATGAAGTTGAGAAATGTGCAGTACGGGTCGTAAAGTCATTCAGGTTTCATAGATATTGATTGTATAAAAAGTTCTGAAATTTGAAAAAAAGACCCTGAATTTCACGAGTAAGCAATATGAGCCATAAAAGTATCTATGAGCAGTAAAATCTGATCCTAGTCGAGATACTAAAAGTGCACCAAAAATCAAGATTTCTATGAAGTGGAAGCACGAGTCGTAAAAATTTCCGCACGCCATAGTTCTTGTCAATAGAAAAAGTTCTGAGACCATGCCTTGACTGCCATCTACGAAAATTGTTGCACGAGTTGTAGAAGAGACCACAACCCATAAATGAGTCAATAGTAGGTGCCGAGCCCAATTTTTCTAGCGATTTGGATATGTTCTTAATTTCTATAAATACTTTTCCTAGGTTTTCTTTTAGATGTTATGTTCATTTTAGTTCTATAAATAAAAGTAAACAACAACTTTGATTTTAGTCTTAAAATTTAGTGCAAAATATCAATGTGATATTTGGCTTTTTACTTTTGAAATTCAATTCAAGATTTTGTATTCCTACTATTGATTATGTAGGTGTATGGTTATGCATAAATTGTTTATCTTCAATTATTTTCATACAAACATGACTAGCTGAATCCATAACTAGAATTGTGGGAACCATGAAGAATTAATGTAGTAGACATAATATTAGTAATCCTTGAAAGCTATGCGTGCATGTACCTTTTGCTTTGATTACTTTTTAACATATACATATGTCAGAACTCGCCTTAT
>NW_006241640.1:0-1288 GCF_000226075.1 Solanum tuberosum
GACTTTTGCAGTAGAGATGAGGTAGGTATTGATGAGTTTAAGCTTATTTGCATACTGCTCAATTTCATCGGCATACATAACTGCCTTAATCTAGCATTCCTGAAAGTAAGAGTTATAGAAAGCTGAGATTAGGTTTTATTCGGATGCAAAAAAATTCCAAAGCAGAACCTAAAAAAATATAATAAAAAGGAAAACACATGCAAGAGTATCCAATACACCTGAAATCGAAGAAGTGCTATAGTAGAAGTAAAAGGTGCAAAAGAAATTCAAGCAACATTAGGATTTGGGAATAAGAGAAGAAGAAGAACACTTCAAGTACATCTGTTTTCATATAAAGTACAGGTGTTGAAAGAGAATGACAAATAAATAAAAGTAGTATTACATTTAGTAGGTAGAATTATTTATTTAATGAAGCGGGTCCACATATGGTACAACTTGTATTACTTTTGGAACCATTTCTTATTGCTTTTCGTACAAAAACCAAAGAAAAATGTTCACATGAGGTAAAAAGAAAAAGAAGAATATTCATAAGATAAAATACAATAATGAGCTGACCTCTTCATTTTCCAAAATCAAATTTTGGAATGTACATTTCTTGTCAGCACTTTCTCGCGGGCGTTCGATTTCGACAATTTGAACTTTGCAAATCCAATCTCGTGTTGCTAATTCTATTTGGTCGATGTTCAATCTTAGTACCATGTTTGTACGAAATATATTTAACCGAACAGTAGTATCTGCAGGATAGCATGACTATTGAGTCAAAGTCCTTTCTTTTTTGTGTTTTTATGAACATGGGTGATTAAATAAGGAACATGCAACAACATAATTGTCCTCGACATACTAAAAGTCAGAAAATGTAATGAAAACAGAATATGAATATTTGGAATGAAAATTGGAAGATGCAAGAACATAATTATCCCTAAGTTACTGAAACATTAGAAAATATAATAAATACCCCCAAATCTGTTTGCTGAGTAATAAAATTGGAATTTTAAGTGAAAATAATAACTGTAATTTTGTCCTATTTTGATTTTTTGTTTTGGTGAGAAGCAAAATCTGCAAGAAAAATTGAAAATGGGAAGAGGGAAAACATGAAAAGGGGAAAAAAATACCTGAGAAAGGGAGCAAAAGTTTTTCTTCAATGGAAGCCTATTAAATTTGTGCTTTATGAGTAATAAATATATATTACCTTACCCTTATTTAGAAAGGACACTAAAAGTACATGTATCTTCTTAAAAATTGATGGGGTTTAGGTAGGCAATGAAATTGTGCCAAAAAAGAGACAAAA
>NW_006241641.1:0-1288 GCF_000226075.1 Solanum tuberosum
TTTGACTTAATTCCAACAACTAAATCCACTAACTAATGAACATTATTTATTTTAACATATCTAAACAACTTAACAACTTTTTAACGTTAACTAGTTTAGTTTTGACTTAATTCCAACAACTAAATTGACTAACTAACCCACATTATTTATTTTAATTTATTTAAACAAAGTAACGACTTTTTAACGTTAACTAGTTTAGTTTTGACTTAATTCCAACAACTAAATTGACTAACTAACCCACATTATTTATTTTAATTTATTTAAACAAAGTAACGACTTTTTAACGTTAACTAGTTTAGTTTTGACTTAATTCCAACAACTAAATTGACTAACTAACCCACATTATTTATTTTAATTTATTTAAACAAAGTAACGACTTTTTAACGTTAACTAGTTTAGTTTTGACTTAATTCCAACAACTAAATTGACTAACTAACCCACATTATTTATTTTAATTTATTTAAACAAAGTAACGACTTTTTAACGTTAACTAGTTTAGTTTTGACTTAATTCCGACAACTAAATCCACTAACTAAACGACATTATTTATTTTAACCTATTTAAACAATTTAACAACTTTTTAACGTTAACTAGTTTTGTTTTGACTTAATTCCAACAACTAAATCCACTAACTAATCGATATTATTTAATCTAACTTATTTAAACAACATAACAACTTTTTAACGTTAACTAGTTTATTTTTGACTTAATTTCTACAACTAAATCGACTAGCTAAACGACATTATTTATTTTAAATTATTTAAACAACTTAACAACTTTTTAACGTTAACTAGTTTAGTTTTGACTTAATTCCGACAACTAAATCCACTAACTAAACGACATTATTTATTTAAACTTATTTAAACAACTTAGCAACTTTTTAACGTTAACTACTTTAGTTTTGATTTAATTCCAGCACTTAAATCCACTAACTAAACGATATTATTTATTTTAACTTATTTAATGTCACACCCCAAATCCGGATGTGATGGTACGTGTCCATTTCCCACCGGACACGTCAGCCTAACCCAACCACAACGATAGAGAAGTAGAAATATGAGAATAAAAGATAATAAAGAAGCGTAAGACTTTAATTAAGACTCAACACTACCCAGAATTTGGTTGTCACATGTACAAACCTCTAAATACAGAATTCGAATAAAAATATACAAGTCTCAGAGTATAGTTCTCGAATAGAACAAAACTGAAAGTAAAGATAACTCAAGGGCACGTCTGGAATGAACCGCTACCTCTCAGTATGTCCCGAAGCTCAATCTGCTAAAGAAAA
>NW_006241642.1:0-1287 GCF_000226075.1 Solanum tuberosum
TTAATTTCTATCAAAGGCCGATGACTTATTGTTCGAATGAAACATGTTTTTTTCCTTTAAATTTTAAATAATTTCGCAAATTAATAAATTAATAAATTAATATTAATATCTGGACAAAGGAAATTAATTAGTGAAAACAAAAAATAAATTTGGTCCAAAAATCCATCAATCAATCATATCTTTAGCCAAAGTCAAGTTGAACGATGAAAACAATATAAGAGATCGTCTTCTTTTTTAAATAACTAAAAAAAAATATTTCTTTTTAAAAGCACAAAAACTCTCCTCTTCAACACCACCGATAAGGAAGAAATGAACTTTATTTTCCTCTAAGTGATTTTCTTCAATTTCCCAATTCACATTACAACTCATCTTTAGACATTTAATTAGCTAGATGTGTTTTAAAAAAATGTGTGTCAGTTTGATGTTCCCTGAATTTTGTTATTATTCATAATTTTCATTGTTGTTAACTTGTTATGTTGCTTTATTAATATTGCTTTGTTGCGTATGAAATACAAGTATTGATAAGATAACCAAAAATTTTTTAGCGTTTTTAAGTGTTCCCTTCGGCATTATAGAATGTGATTTCAATATTTACCTTAAATTTTCACCTTATTTGAAAATAAAAATGTGAGTAGTCCACTTTAGTTTAACACAAAAAAAAATAATTAATAACAGTGTAACATTATTTGGGAGGAAAATTAAATAAACGAAAATGGAGACTCTATAACAACATACAACGTCCTTAGCTTGTAGGCTAATTAACATCACAATAATAACATAATACTAAACAATAATATAATTTATTGATGAATTTAACTTACATGCATCATCAGTACCGTAAGTACCGTAAGGAATCAGGTAAATCGTGTAAATATTCTTTACAATATTGTCAATGTGTATAATTTAAACTATCAAAATCTATATGGATTACATAAATATTGTATTCAATAATATTACCACAACCCAAAAAAAAAAAAAAAACAAGTTCATTGGGACTAAGAAGAGGAGGTGGCATCGGAGGGGTTAATCTTTTTCTTATCATTCTTGAAAGTGGACACCACAGTTTTGCCAATCTTTTCAATAGCCATTGCCTTCACTGACTTCTTATCTTTTTTTGGAAACACACTTCCATTCTTTGATGTGCCTTCTTTGCCCTTTCCATTATTCTCCATATCTTTGTTGATAATATATGTAACTAAGTAAATTAAATTGTGTCGATCTGTGTAACAGTTTAAATTTTTAGATGAAATTATCACACAGTACTTCAACAATCTCTTCTCTTAGTAC
>NW_006241643.1:0-1287 GCF_000226075.1 Solanum tuberosum
ATAATAAATATAGTAGATCTACTATATAATAAATATATAATATATAATATTCAAGAAACTCCCAATCTTGAATATTATATATTATACTTGGGTATAAAATAGAATTTTAAAAGTCCCACAAGTATAATATAAAATATTTAAGATTGGGAAAAGTCCCAATTTTGAATATTATATATTATACTTGACCCTAAACTCTCTTTTATAATATAGTTGAATTTGCAACGGAAAGGATAGACATTGGCATTATTATAAGTTAAAATTACCGGAATAGCCTCCCGTCAACAAGCAAGCATGTTGACGGAGAGGAGCTTGCTATTCCCTTTATGAAAAATTTATGATAAAAAATAGACTTATTTAAATTTCAAAATTCGAAATGTTTCATATAAATTAGACCAGAGGAAATAATAAATTTTACCGAAAGAAAAAGTCATGCGGAGAGAAGTTCTATATGAGAATTGTTTTGTTAAAGCTTAAAAGTGAAGGGAAAGAGTTGGGTGGGACCCATGGTAAGTATTAGTAAGCACAATAAATGATGTAGCCAAATGTTAATTATGTCAGAAAATTTCAAAAAAGTCATAAAAGTTGCAACAAGTTGAACATTAGAAGCTATAAAATAAAAGTAAAGGACAAAAAAAATCCTCAAGCTATTGTAGTAATTCCGGAAAGCACACATTGACGGAGACGTGTGTGCTATTCCCCTTTCTTATATGTAATATTTGTTACACTTTGTAGTATTTATATAACTTATTTGAAAACATGCATAATTAATTTAGGTATAAAGTATGAAAATGTATATATTATTTTATGTAAGATAAAAAATGAAATAACTGAAATATAAATAAGTAATACATAAATAATTAAATTTTCATTATTAATATTTACATAAAATTACAAGTAAAAGGAATTAAAAATGGAAATTAAAGAAATGGATGTTACCTAGGTTCGAAACTGAAACCTTAAACATAAAAAGTGAACCTTTGGCCAATAAGCCAAGCTGCTTTAATGAGGGAAGCATACAGCTGAAGCAGCCATGTTGACGACTAGCTGTGCTATTCCCTCTTCTTATATAGTACTAGATATATACGTCCGTGCCAGCACGGGCCCAACACATATCATTTATTTTGTTATAATTTATGTGGTACAAATGAAATTTGGAGAGCCAGTCAATTTTTTAATATATATTTTCTTAAAAAATTAAGCTTTTAATTATCGTAACTTATAAAATTGATATAATTTGTAAACTAATATGTTATTAACAAGTTAATATAAAAAAAAAAACTTATAAAA
>NW_006241644.1:0-1285 GCF_000226075.1 Solanum tuberosum
GTTTAATGCTCATAATGCTGACCCATTAGAGAGAATTCGTGAAGAAGATTGGGAAGAAACTAATGAACTATTTGAATTTTGAAGACTTTTTTATGATGCTACAATCATGTTTTCTGGAATTTATTATCCTACTATTTCATCAGTATTAATAAATATTTGTGCTATTTCAATTCAATTTTCTAAATACAAAAAAATTGAAAAATTTAGAGTTGCAATTGAAGGTATGATTGAAAAATTTTAAAAATATTTTTTTCCTATTCCTCAAATATTTTTAACTGCTACTTTACTTTATCCTGACTATAAATTACGAGGTGTGCAGGGACTTTTTGACACTTTTTATGGTACTTTAGAAATTTTACCGGAAGAAAATCCAACTTGTGAAATGTGTAAGTCTAGCATAAAAGTAGAAGCAAAAATTTTGTATGAAAAATATAGAACTACAGGAAATACTCAAGGAGAAGTTGGTCAAACTTCTAATCCTCAGAGTAAAGCTCGAATTTCAAGTTATATGCGAGTTTTCTTGGTCTTAATTCTACTAACCGTGATGATTTTGAAGAATATCTTAATCAATCTTTAGAAACAGTGGAAGACAAAGATGGCAATGAAGATTTATTAGCATGGTGGAGGAGGCGGAGCGTTGCATTTCCAATTTTGAGCAAAATGGTTCGTGATGTTCTAGCTATTCAAGCTTCATCAGTTGCATCAGAGGCTGCTTTTAGTGCGGCAAGGTTTCAACTTGGCGATCATAGACATTCATTGGCGGAAGACAGCTTGGAAATATCAGTTTTATTTAGAGACTGGGTCAACGCCGAGAGGAGAAATTATAATTTGCCAATTTTATTTAGGGACTGGGTCAACGCCGAGAGGAAGAATTCTAATTTGCCAAGGTTAAGTTCCAAACAAGAAGCTTGGATTAATGCGGTAATTGGATCTAGTGATGATGAATTAGAGTCACAAGAATTTCTAGCAAGTTTGCCAACACAGGAGGATGTTACCGTCGATATGATACGACAATTAGGATTGAATTTTAAAGGAGAATACAAATATTAGATTGCATCCGACAACTAATTGAAACAGAACCCTTCTTAGAAGGTGGCTGCGTAAATTAGTTACTCATCTAATATTTGTAACAAATATTAGTTTTACATATGAGAATTTATTGAAACAGAACCCTTCCTAGAAGGTGGCTGCGTAGATTAGTTACTCCACTAATATTTGTAAATTATAACTTGTAAGTTCTAAGTTGCAATAGATTTTATTGAATAAATTTGAAGGCTTTATTCAA
>NW_006241645.1:0-1284 GCF_000226075.1 Solanum tuberosum
AAACCCTAGACCCTAAACCTTAAATCCAAACTATAAATGTTAAATCCTAAACCCTAAACCCTAACCCTAACATTAAACCATGAACCCTAAACCCTAAACCTTAGCCCTAAACCACAAAACCCTAAAACGTAAAACCTAAACACAAAATACTAAACTAAAAACCAAAAACCCTAAACCCTAAACCCTAAACTCTAAATCCCAAACCCTACATGTTAAACCCTAAACACTAATCCCTAAACACTAAACCATAAATCATAAATACTAAACCCTAATTCATATACCTAAACCCCAAACCCTAAACTCTAAATCCTAAATAGAGAACCCTAAACCTTAAACGCGAAACCTTAACCCTAAACCTTAAATCCTAAACCCTAAATCTAATACCTTAAACCATAAACCCTAAACCCTAACCCTAAACCCTAAACTCTAAATCCTAAACCCTAATCATAAATCCAAACTATAAACGTTAAATCCTAAACCCTAAACCCTAAACCCTAAACCCTAAACCTCAAATCGTAAACCCTAGACCCTAAATCACAAATCCAAACTATAAACGTTAAATCCTAAACCCTAAACCCTAACCCTAACATTAAACCCTAAACCCTAAACCCTAAACCCTAAACCCTAAACCCTAAACCCTAAACCCTAAACCCTAAACCCTAAACCCTAAACCCTAAACCCTAAACCCTAAACCCTAAACCCTAAACCCTAAACCCTAAACCCTAAACCCTAAACCCTAAACCCTAAACCCTAAACCCTAAACCCTAAACCCTAAACCCTAAACCCTAAACCCTAAACCCTAAACCCTAAACCCTAAACCCTAAATCCCAAACCCTACATGTTAAACCCTAAACACTAATCCCTAAACACTAAACCATAAATCATGAATACTAAACCCTAATTCATAAACCTAAACCCCAAAACCTAAACTCTAAATCCTAAATAGAAAACCCTAAACCTTAAACGCGAAACCTTAACCCTAAACCTTAAATCCTAAACCCTAAATCTAATACCTTAAACCATAAACCCTAAACCCTAACCCTAAACCCTAAACTCTAAATCCTAAACCCTAATCATAAACCCAAAACTCTAAACCCTAAATACTCACACTAAACACTAAATGCTAAACCCTAAACCCTAATTCCTAACCCTAAACCCTAAACCCTAATTTCCTAAACACTAAGCTCTAAACCTATCCCTAAACCCTAAACCCTAAACCCTAAACCCTAACCTTAATTCCTAAATCTCAAACACAATACCCTAAACCCTTACAACTAAATCCTA
>NW_006241646.1:0-1284 GCF_000226075.1 Solanum tuberosum
ATCGACACGATTGTCAAAATGAAGCATCATAAGCTGCGAAATTATATATAAATGGACTCCAAAAATCTATTCAAAGATAAAATCATAACATCAAGTAATATTAGATAGTCGAAAGTAAGATATTTTAACTTACAAAATAAATTAACCAAAGCTTGAAGAAACCGTTAAATTGGACCTCTGATCAAATAGAGAGAACCAACTGAAACGGGATAAGTAACGGATAAAACAATGTATTAAAAGAAGATTTCTTTGTTTGGTATGAAGTAATTTTATACAATACTCATTAAATGTCGTGGTGCTACAAGACAGAAGTATGTGACTTCTTCAGTTGTTGTCGTGGTGCAACAAAACAGAAGTATGTGACTTCTTCAGTTGTTGTGCCATGCCGCCCCAATGCTATTTTTCTTCCATCACCTGAAACAAAACATAATTAGTTTAAAAGAATCCACATCCTCTTATATGTTATCCAAATTTCACTTTCATATGGCCCTGTAAAGTTGTATATATACCATTCACCTTTTTGAACCCACACTTTTGTAATCACCGTTTTTAAAATTACCTCTACTTCCACAATATATTTTCATAACCACTTCATGAGTAAATTATTTTTTTCCTTCATCTATTTATTTCTAAGGCTACTATCTTCTTGTCCAATGTGACATTGTCCGACTTTATTAGATGTATCGCCTTGTTCTCTCTGTTTCTTTGTCATTTTTCTACTTCTCATTATGTCTCTTTCATAAAACTTCTATGTCATATTTATAGCATGGGGGGAAGACAGACATCAAATAAATACTACTATCAATTAGCCTTATATTTCTTTCCATAGTTTAAAAGTATTATTTCTCGTTAATATAGGATTAGGCAACATAATTAAAATGTCAATACTCAGTCTACTTGGCTAAAAAAGATAAATTCCGATTTAACAACAGTGTCATCATATTGAATCATCACTTGAATCTGAATGGGAAATTCAGTAGAGAAAACAATAAAGAGTTAAAATATGAAACTTATAGCAGCACATGCTGCTACCATCAGTGCATTTCCTATAAAAATGAAATGTCCAAAATAACATTGATACATAGCTTATAATTTTATAGCTCAAAGAAATGATAGAATTTACTCATACAAATGGAGAAATAGAATATGTCTCTTATAGTCAGCAGAGGGAATCATATCATTCGTATCATTCCTGACTCAATCCAAATCGAAGGCATATTTTCATGCGGCCTGCAAGAAACAGGAAATAAGACATAGCAAAAGATCACTTTTACTTGATATATA
>NW_006241647.1:0-1282 GCF_000226075.1 Solanum tuberosum
CATACACAGCACTAAGGAACCAAGTAAGAACTTGGTTGGTGCCATCAAATTTTATTGTTAGACACTGGTTGGCAGTTGACACGACTTCCCCTCTCCAATATCTCTTGTCCCACATTACAACTATCCCCCCACTTCTACCCGTTGCATTCAGATGACACTCCCCCATCCACCTATTCTGCCACAGCTGCCTAAAAACATGAGTTTCCTTTTCTGTCAGTTTGGTCTCTACTAACACATATATATCTGCCCCCCATTGTTGTATTACTCTCCTCACTAACCTCCTCTTATATTCACAATTTACCCCCCTCACATTCCAGCTGAAAATTTTCAGCTTCATTGATAATTGGCTGATGTTATCCTCCCTCTACTCCTTGGCTCACCTTCTTTAAATTTAACATGGAATTCCAGATTCTTAATCTCTTTTGGAATGAGTTTCTTACCACTGGTGGATGCAATAGATGCTGCCTTTTGTGTTAGTTCACCCCTTTTTTGATCAATTCTTAAAAAAAGATCAAAGGCCACCTTATCGCAGCCTTCAAAGGCTGCCCCAAACAATTGACTGAGCTTTAGGACATTTGACTGGACCCAAAGAGAAGCTTTATCCTCAATTTCTTGCTCCGAGAAGGAATCATTAATTTGGAGGGGTAATGGTTCTTCAAAGTTCGTCAATTGCCCTGCCCCTTCATCACCTCGAGGTCCCGCTTCCTTATCAGAATAATTAAAACTTTCCCCTCCCCCAAATTCCTCAATAATAGCCACAGGCCTGTTCTCCCCCTCCACTGAACCATCCTCTCTCTCTTTAACACATTCTAGGGTTCCAGGAGAGGGGCTTTCCAGCATTCCAAGTTCTTCCTCAGAGAGACATGGTCTCGGTGAAGGCATAGCCTCTTGCCCGAGAATATTATCGATGAAAGGCTCTGCTTCAGGAATTTTTGAAGTGTGGGGACATTGGACTTCCTTCATTCCAGACTCTTTATTATTTTTTAAATGGCCCAAAAGGCCCAACTGCTCTTTAATTAAATCAGGCCCCATCTTTTGAATTAGGGCAACCACGTGCCCTTCAGTCAAAGCCACATGGCCCTCTTTTCTTTTTGAAATAAAAGTCTCCTGCAAGCCTTTGTCCTCATTGTACTTTCCATTATCCAACGGATAATTGCTCTGAGAGGTCCCCATCAAACTTGATTCACCTCGAAAGAGTTGTTTCCTTGCTTCTCGGTGTTCGAGGACTTTATCACTGCTGGGCCTAAACCTCGCCGGAGCTTCACACCATACTGGCAAGGTG
>NW_006241648.1:0-1282 GCF_000226075.1 Solanum tuberosum
GGGTTTAATCTAGGTTTTTAGGGTTTAGGGATTTGGAGTTTTTAGGGTTAGGATTCTTAGGGTTTTGGGCTTACATTTTTTTGTGTTTTTAGGGTTTAACATATACGACTTAGGGCTTAATAGGGTTTAGAGCTTATAGTTTTTCTAGCTTAAGGGGTTTTTGGGTTTTTTCGGGTTTTTAAGTGTTTAGTGTTTCTTAAGGTTGAAGGTTTACACTTAGGGATTTTTGTGTTTGTAAATTTAGGGTTTACAGATATTTAGGATTTAGGGTTTAGATCTTAGGTTTTGTAGTTGTTTTAAATGGTTTTTAGGGGTTTTATAGGGTTAGTACGATTTAGGGTTTAGTGTTTCTTAGGAGTTTGAGGTTAGGTTTCTTAGGGTTTACAGATATATAGGATTTAGGGTTTCTTAAGGATTAGTGTTTAGTGTTTCTTAGGGGTTTTGAGTTTAGGATTTGGGTTTGGATTCAGGATTTAGTGCTTAGGGTTTTTTTAGATTTAAGGATTTTGGTTAAGGCTTTTATCTAGGTTTTTAGGGCTTAGGGATTGGCTTATGGTTTTTTAGGGTTTTATAGGTTTAGGGTTTAGGGCTTACAAATTTTTTTTTGTACTTTTTAGTATTTAGCATATACAATTTAGCGCTTTATAGTGTTCAGAGCTTATAGTTTTTTAGGTTTAGGGTTTTTTGGGTTTTTGGGGTTTTTAAGAGTTAAGTGTTTCTTAGGATTTTTTAGGGTTTATGGTTTGGGGCTTAGGATTATTATTTTTTTACTTTTTTTAGGTTTAGGGTTTACAAATTTTAAGGATGTAGTGTTTTGGTTAAAGGGTATTGTAGTTGTTTTAAATGTGTTTTAGAGTTTATAGTATTTAGGGTTTTAGATTTAATATTTGGGGTTTTAGGTTAGGGTTTAGGTATTTGGATTTTTAGGTTAGGTTTCTTAGGGTTTACAGATATATAGGATTTAGGGTTTCTTAAGGATTAGTGTTTAGTGTTTCTTAGGGGTTTTGAGTTTAGGATTTGGGTTTGGATTCAGGATTTAGTGCTTTAGGTTTTTTTAGGAATAAGGATTTAGGTTAAGGCTTTTAACTAGGTTTTTACGGCTTAGGGATTTGGGTTTTTGGTTAAGGGTTTTATGGTTTTATACGTTTAGGGTTTAGGGATTACGTATTTTTTATTTTTTTAGGATTTAACATTTACAATTTAGCGCTTTATAGGGTTTAAAGCTTAGAGTTTTTTAGGGGTAGGGGTTTTTGTGTTTTTGTGTTTTTAGGGTTTTTAAGCG
>NW_006241649.1:0-1282 GCF_000226075.1 Solanum tuberosum
GGTTCTATTTATATTTGTGGAAATTTGCCACACTTAATTATCACGTGATTTTTATGCGCAAATTGAAAATAACAGCGCCGAGAAAATGTCTCCAATCGACGTGTAAAATTGTCTGCTACTATCACGATTTTCTTTATTTCTAGAGTGTTATGTATTATTTAATTGTCGACAGGATTTAATCTAGTCTATCTAAATAATGCTTTAGTAACAATATAATGTCAAACGAATATTTATTATGAATTATTTTTCGAGCCGTGTGTTATAATAATTTCGCTACCTAGAATTAAAAATGCAACATTAAGAAAATTTCGCAGTATCTTTAACCACTACATAAACCAGTCAACATGTATATACATTTCTATAAAATTAAAATTTAACTTATCTTTATCATATATATATAATTTTTCGACGAAAGAGTTATCACTTGAACATTATGCGTGCAGTCAAAGTAGTAATATATATGTTCGCCACTAGCTATTAAATCTTCTTCTTGATGTGACGAAGACCAATACCTTAACAGCACTTGTAAAATTATCTTTCTTATCATTATAATAAACCTTATATTAGGTAATAATTTCAATACCTTTGACCATACAACTTTATTATATTTCATGTATTAAAGTCAAATTTCAATAATTTTGACCACTCATTATTAATCAACTTTATGATGATGGTCATCGTATATGGTCAAATACATATTGTTTAGTGATACTATGACTATTTATATACAAAAAATTAGGGAAAAGTTAGCAGTATATTGAATTTAAACTCTTGGTAGCTTACTGATTTATGTTAAGACTGTTTGGATGGGCTTAAAGTTTTTTTTTGGCTTACATATATTTATTTATATTTATGCTTGACTAACACATTTTCAGGTCAAATTACATCATCAAGACTTCAACCTAATTTATTTACCAAATTAAAACCCTTTTAACCCATTCTAGATGCTCACAATTTAAGACCATAGAAGTCCACTGCATTTGATATTAATTAGTCAAAACACCTTACAACTATTAATTGTAATTTTAAAGTGATATAGTTGAGAAAGTATAACAAAAGAATAATTAAAACTACCATTGAATTGAAGAAACAGAAGCCACCATAATTATGAAACTTTTTTCCGATCCCACCATGAGTGGACCAAGACTAAATGCATAATTTGTTTCACGTTATAATTGGAGCAATTATTTTTCAACTAAAAGTTATATACAGATAGTGACGAAGAATTATTTTACTTTTTTTTTGATAAAACAGGATACTTATATTAACAATTTAATATGCA
>NW_006241650.1:0-1282 GCF_000226075.1 Solanum tuberosum
AAATTTTTTGAATTTTTCGCACATTTTTGCCACCTCTAGTGTGTTCAAAATGGCTGTTCGTTTGCAAAATTTAAGTCTTAGTTCCGATCAATAATGATGACTTGAATAGTGCTCTCAATCGAACTAATAGACAATATGTGAACTCGTTGCATCTCGTTGTGATTATCCATTTATCGAATTGATTCTCTTACAATGACCATTGCACACTAGCGAAAGTGTGTAGTCTTGTTTGACTTAAGTGTAGATGCCTTGTGTGATTAGCTTGCTTTGAACCATGCATGAATAAACCTAGAATTTTCCCTGCTAGTCTGATTGATTTAGAAAGGTGTCCTCTTGATATGATCTTAGGAAACTTTAAAGAGTGTGAGCCAAATTTGACATATACCTCTTTTGTGGCTTACCCGTGAGTGTGTGAAACTCTTTTGAAAACCCCTTGAGCCTTACCTTTCTTTGGAAGAACCTTGATCAACCCTAGACCTTACTTAACCCACTACCTATAATCATCTTGATTTGTGGTTTAGTGAATAGCCCCGACCCACCACATAATTTATCGGTCTAAAGGCACTAGCTTTCTTCTTTTCTTTCACTACCTGGTCGTTGTATGCCGTGTAAAACTCCCGAACCCATGTAGGAATATTGGGGCCACGAGGCCTGGTAAACTGCTCAAACCTGTGGTACCGGAGTGTGTCCCACACATTAGGTTACCGTCCACTACACCATCCATGGACAATTTCTTTTCCTTGAGATTGGTCCTCAGTCCCTCGATCTTTAGCGTATTGAGTAGCTGGGGAGTAGGACCCTGAACTGGTGGTGCTGGAATACCATATGTGCCAGATCTGTCACTGTATCATTAGAAGGTGGGATAGCCCCTTGGATCCTAGACGGACCTTGACGACCTCTGGCATAAATCTCAGCTCACAGGGATTGAAGAGGTCGGTCATCCTCAGTCTCAGACAATACAGTCTGGGAATCAAAGGACTCCACATCACTGTCGGAGTTGTGCTCTGGTATCTCAGCTACGGGCGCATTGCCCTTTCCCTTTCCTCATTTTGGAGAAGGAGGCTTGCCTTTTTTTAGTAGGAGCAGTTGCTCCCTCAGTAATCACGATTCCCCATGCTCATTTGTGTGGTGGCATACCACTCTCGTATAACTTGGTCCTACCCATATCGGCAATGCACATAGGAAAAAAGTTAGAAACCATACAAGAAAATGTAGAAAATAAGTTGCAGAAAGTCTCGCCGAACTGATCGGCAAGGCGCAGAGTCACTTAGTCGAGCTAGAT
>NW_006241651.1:0-1281 GCF_000226075.1 Solanum tuberosum
CGATGATGGATCATTTGAAGTTGACTATCAAGCTTCTCACAACACTTGTTGGAATTTTTGAGGTTTTCCTCAAAAATTCTGTCCCAGTTAGAACTTTTGGCAAATCTCAAAATGATCTCCAATATTGACTTGCTGGAGATGACACCTTTATTATGAATTTTTGAGAATATCTCAAAAAATCTGTCCCAGTTTTTAATATTAGGAGAAAAGAAAATCACACTGGGTATATGACCGAGCCATCATGGCGCCTACATATCCTGTTGAGCCAGGAATCAGGTCAAATATAGTTCCAATCATGTAAATGATGAATACTGCAAAAAATCTGAGGCAAAATCATCAGTAGAAAATGCACAGTATGAACATAATGAAATAGGAAAATAATATTTCTCGCGATAATCAAAGTCTAAAGACAAAATATATTACATTTTGGGACGGTACAACCCATAGAATAAATAGGCATCTCACACTGACATGATTATCCTAATAACACTTTTACAATGAACAACCTAAAAAGGAAAGACAATTTATTTTATTTTATTTTTTTAATAAAAAATAAAAAAAATGCTTTGGAAAAATATTAAAGAGTGGGTGCTTACTCCTTTTTTTTTTTTTTTTTTTTTTTTTTGGGGAAAAAAAGGAATAAAAAATGTGATGAAACAGTCAAATTTTGACTACAATTGATACCATGAGTCAGGATCGCATGTAAATCTCTCCCCTTGTTTTTTTTTTTAACTAAGATTGAATTCGAGGTAACTCCTACAGCTTCAAGTGGTACCTCAAACATACTTAAGTATCAACAAGATTTGTTCATCTTTCTTCAAACAAAGATTTGAATTGTACCAATCCCCATGTTTCAAGTGCCTCACAAAAAGAAAAATCCAATTTCACACATATTTGAAGCATATTATCTGAGGACATTTTTGAAGTGCACTCACACTCACAAGAATGATCAATGCATGCAACTGTGATACCATATGCTTGGCCCTTATGTAAATCTCCACTAATGTGAGAACATTTGGAATGAGATCATGTAGGACTTGTTATTGGCTTTGTAATGTAGGCTTAGGGATGGGTAAGATGTATATTTGGGATAAGAGTGACTTAATTCTTTCTTGAGCGTCACAGCGAATTTGTGTTTTTGATGATTGATACACCTTTGGCGTCAGATCCTTTTTATTGTCCCCTGGTTTTTTTTTCCGACTTCTTTTGAATTCTTATTTGTTGGAGCTTCTTTTTTTTCCACCACTTTGTCTCGACTTCTTTTGAGTCTTCATTTCTAGG
>NW_006241652.1:0-1281 GCF_000226075.1 Solanum tuberosum
ATTTTAATGGTTGTTTGTTAGGATAAAAGCACTAAGTGCACTTTAAAAATCTGTTTTCCTGAGCTAATTTAGCCCTTTATCTTATGATTTAATTAATTAGAAGGACTTTAGAAGGTGTTTGGATTGGTTTAAAAGTTGATCAAACCTACTTTTAAGTTATTTTTTTTACTTCGGAAAGTATTTGACAAATATAGAAATAACTTAAAATAAGTCATAAATTTGGAAGTTGAACGAAAATTTATGTTTGGTTCAGTTATGAAAGTATTCTACATTTCTTATCATAGTTTCACTAATATATCAATTTATCCACTAAATATAGAGGAAAATAGATGCTAATCCCTTTCCTTCGTTCACTTTGCATGTGAAATCTCTTAATATCTCATGAGTCAATCAGGACTTCCCCTTTCCATTTTGTTGGGTTGAAATCCAACATTCTTTGTTCGAGTCAACCTTGTCAAGAATTGGAAGCTAATATATAGGTGGAAGGAGCTGATATACGATCTACATACACTGTTATACAATGTTGATATACAACTTAAAAGAGGCCCAAACCAGCAGAAGATTTTCAAAAGAAGTTGAAAAGGGAAATAAAATTGTTCCAACGTTTCTGGGCAGCAGCAGTTTAGGCCTGAAAGGCCCAAACTCATTCTCTCTCTCTCTCTCTCTCTTTCTCTTTTGATTAATGGATTGTATTTATTTATTTTTGTTCTGATTAATTCTAACTTTGAATACTTAGATTAACTTAAATTAAATAAAAAAAACTACATAGCATAGCAAACAATGACATATATTCAATGTGTATAGCTATAGTTTAAATTGTTTATTACATGTAGATATAATTATTTATTATATAGCAAATACATATTTACACACCTAAATACATATTTTATAGGAGCCTTTTGCATTCACTGTTACCCATGTTTTTCTCATTCAATTTTTTCTCTTTTATTATCCCCAAATCATCGTGATTTTTTTCAAATTTTCCTTCCAATTCACAATCCTTTGCACGTTTTAGGAACAATTTAAGGTTTCAGGTGAAGCTTTCTTTTTCACCATTACAATGAAAAAAAGTAATACTTTAAAGAGGTAAACACACAAAGTATAAAGAGAAGAAAGGTCAACAAATTTCCTTCTATTAGCAATCGCAAAAGAAGTTTTGGAAGGAATAAGAAGATATTTGGATATTTTGAATACTTGTATTTTGTTATTTTTAATAGACATGACGCCTCGAGGTCGGTGGTGGTTGGGGGTGGGGCTTGGGTTTTGGAGGGATGGATGGGC
>NW_006241653.1:0-1281 GCF_000226075.1 Solanum tuberosum
GAAAGATTGGCATAGCTGACATGATTGGATACTGGATAAACACAGCTAGTTTTGGACTGAGAAGTAAGGAAATCTTGCATCCATATAGGGGGTCTACTGGTCCTGGAAGATCTCCTAACAGGAGGAGGGACATCAGGGATACAAGTAGACTTAGAAGTAGGACAAGAAGGGGTTGTAGGAATAACAACAGTAGGAAGAGAATCAGCATACAATTCTGAAAACTTGAGGACAGGAAATATAGGAGAAACAATAGAGTTAATATGCTGGAATGGAAAAATATCTTCATGAAACATCACATCCCTGCTGACTAGAAACTCATGTGTGTGTAAAGACCATAATTTGTACCCTTTTTGTAAGGCTGAATAGCCTAGAACCACAGCTGGAATAGCCCTGGAGGCAAACTTATCTACCTTCCTTACTTCTGTAGCAAAAGCCAAACAACCAAATACCTTTAAATGAGTTAAAGGAGCAGCAGTTTTAAACAGAACACTGTATGGAGTTTTCCCTGTAAGTACAGTAGAAGGGATTCGGTTTATGAGATACACACTTGTAAGGACACATTCACCCCAAAACTTGAGTGGCAGACTTGCTTGAAACCTTAATGCTCTAGCAGTGTTTAGGATGTGTCTGTGTTTCCTCTCAACCACTCCATTTTGCTGTGGAGTATAGACACAGGAACTTTGATGAAGAATGCCTAGGGACAGTAATAAAGTATCTACCTGTGAATTGAAAAATTCACACCCATTATCTGTCCTCAGAATCTTTACTGTTGTTGTGAACACATTACTGACCATAGTAAGAAAATCCTTGAGAGCTACAATCACCTCAGATTTAGAATTGAGTAAGATTAGCCAAGTATATCTAGAACAATCATCAACTATGGTTAGAAAAAATCTCTTTCCATCATGAGTAGGCACTCTGTAGGGACCCCAGACATCAGCATGTAAAGTATGAAAACAAGTAGAAGTTGTGGTATGACTCAATGGAAAAGAAAGTCTTGATTGTTTAGCTAATGGACATACAGTGCAGGATACATCAGACTTACAAGATACATTGTTAAAACAACCAAGTTTTTTTAGAGTAGCAATTGGTACATGACCAAGTCTCCTATGCCAAAGAGACAAATTGCTACTGTTAGCAGGTATTACAGAATCAGACTTAGAAACAGCTACTACATTAGCTATAGAAGACTTCAATGGAGCTACTTGTGACTTCAGCTGACAATCAACCTGAAGAACATATAGATCATCCTCCAACTTGCCAATCCCCCTCACCTTCCCA
>NW_006241654.1:0-1280 GCF_000226075.1 Solanum tuberosum
TATTTGAATTGAATTGAAACATTATTGATTACTTGCAATATGCACAGTTAGTCATATACTTGTGAGACTGTGAGCTTGGTTGGTGGGTCTCAATTATTTATTAGTGTTTTGAGTATTACATGTTTTCTTTAGCTTCAGCTGAAAATCATCTTATTATAAGTCCTTGAAAGATTGTGGCTTGCCAATTGTGGTGTTCTCTTTTTCCAGGTTGAGATTAAAAGAACCATCCCAAAAGGATCTGCTGATTCAAAGGATTTTAAAACAAGGAAGATTTTTGTTGGTGGCATTCCAACTACCATGACCGAAGGTAACATTGTGCCATTTTGTTCTATACTAACTAGTTCTGTTGTCTGACAGTTGCAGTAGTATTCTTTAAGCTTGAAGTATTTAAACTGTTGTCTCTTGTACATTAATTGTCAGATGAATTCAAGAACTTTTTCTCTAAGTTTGGGAAAGTAACAGAGTATGAGATCATACGAGATCACGTGTCCAAGCGTTCTAGAGGCTTTGGATTTATTGTGTTTGACAATGAAGAAGTAGTTGATAATTTGCTGGCTGAGGGAAATAGGATGGACATGATGGGTACTCAGGTAAGTTTTGTAGGATATTTCTTCATGATCTCAAATGTTCTGGGACATGACTGTCGTGCGTACATAGTGGATCCTCAGGATTGTGCTTTCATAGCATACCCCAGCCTAATTTTCTCCTTTTAACATATACCTATATGCCATAAGGAGCTGCTGCATATGTGGTAGTTTAATGTAATGCAAGGAGTATAGGTTTGTAGGTTTCTCCATTGAGTATGCATCTTTTAGTGCTCAGCTGTCAGGCTATTATGCAGGTGGAACTTCTAGGTTAACTTGCTTCTTTGTTGTAGGTTGAGATCAAGAAGGCAGAACCAAAGAAACCCTCAAACCCAGCTTCTGCTCCTGCATATGGTAGTAATTCTAGGGGGCGTGGATATGGTGATAGTTATGGAGGATTTGCCGATTCATATAGCGGTTATGACAGTGGAGGTTTTGGCCCTGCTTCTTATAGGTCATTTGGATCTAGGTATGGTGACTATGGATATGGTGGTAGATATGGAGACTTTGGCAGTAGTGAATTTGGTGGTTACCGTGGAGACCCCTCACTTGGTTATTCCAGTCGTTTTGGCTCGTATGCTGGTGGTTATGGTGGGGGATACAGTAGCAGTGGGCTAGGAGCATATGGCCGTGGAGGTGGTTATGGTGGTTATGGGGGAGCTGGCCCTGGTGCTGGTTATGAATCTGGCCCTGGTG
>NW_006241655.1:0-1279 GCF_000226075.1 Solanum tuberosum
CTTGAAGCAACTAGTGGAGTCATCACGACACATCCTTAAGTGGCTCCTACCACACTTAGCACACGCAAGAGTCTTAGTACCCCCTTATGCCTTACTACCTTGCGAATGTGCAGGTCTAGCTCTGAAGTTCTGGAGTTCTGACTATTGTACTCACATTTGTTCCTTGGTGCAGGTGCACTAGCAGATGATGGAGCAAGTCCTTTCTACTTATGTTGGAAAGAAGACCGGTTCCCATTACTCTTTTGTTACCCGGATTCATTTCCTGATGTCTTAGCTCTCTTGTTCTTAAACTCTTCTCTATCCTTCAGCTTGTCCTCCTCAACTTGTTGCACATGGATCATTAGTCTTGCTATGCCCATGACACCTACTAGCATGACTACCTTACTTTCCTTATCTGACAAACGAGGCAACCCAACAATAAATAACTCATCCTGTTCCTCATGTCAGCAACCATCTATTTGCTTCTCTTAGCTCACGAGGAAAGAAACACCTCATGAAAGCACTCTCGACCAGTCCAACTCACAATCGGTTACTCGTAAGCACGAGTTAGAAAGAAATGTTTTAGAGATGAAACTCTAACGCACGAAATGAGTATGAAAGAAGTGAAGGAATTCCTAAATGTTGCAGCCTCCTAATTATAGATGTGGCGCACTTCACACCGATAACTAGGACTCTACAGACACGACTTCATAGACCTCCGATTAGCCTAACAACTAAAATAAGCAAGCAACAAAATAAAACATAACCAAAAGGATCCTCTGAAAAGCAAAGAGGCTCACCAACTGACTCTGAGTGCTCAACTGGATCAACAATGCGCTGGATGCTGATCCTGGTAACTTTTGTCTGCATCATAATAAGATGCAGGCCAAATGGCATCAGTACATTGAATGTACGAGTATGCGAGGGAAATTCTAAAACAAGACATAAGTTTGGAAGGAACTGAAGAACGTACCTGGCTGAACTGAACTGAACTGATTTTAATATAAAGTAGTGTATATAAATGTAGTACAAAGAAAAGCTTTAAAACATGATTTTCAACTCTGTGTATTTAGAAAAACAATAATAACTCTCTATGTATGCAAATATACAATATGAACGTTGTTTGTATATGAAAATACAAATATTTCTGATGTATATAAAATACAAAACACTGTTGTGGGAGTTTCTCTAACCGACAACCATCACTTAAGAGCTATCGTGATGACACAATATTTTGTATCACACTACCAGGGCCATCCTATATCTTGCCGGGGGTATAGAACCTGAACTACTAAGTGGA
>NW_006241656.1:0-1279 GCF_000226075.1 Solanum tuberosum
AATTAAATTTCAAGAAGTTTAAAATAAAAGGTTGAAAGAAATAATTAGATAGACAACATATATTGAAAATTGACAACATATAAATAATAAATAGGCCCAAATGAGGTCAAACTTTTTGGCTAATAAAGTAGTAGGTAATTAATGGTGTTAAATTGTCCAATAATATAAATTTTAAAGGTACAACCATAAAATAAGAATGTACAACACTATCTAAGCACTATTACTATATATAATAAGTGGTTATATCTACTACTTAGCACATGACAAGTGTTGGATGATATGTGCTTGATAGTGTTGTACATTCTTCTTTTATGTTGTACCTTTAAAATTTATATTATTGGATAATTTAACACTATTAATTACCTACCTCATTTGGGCCCATATATATATATATAATAAGTGGGAATATCTACTACTTAGCACATGACAAGTGTTGGATGATATGTGCTTAGATAGTGTTGTACATTCTTCTTTTATTGTTGTACCTTTAAAATTTATATTATTAGACAATTTAACATCATTAATTACTTACCTCATTTGGGCCCATATATATATTATATATAAAATAAGCCACAATGCAAAGATTTTTTATAGTATTTAGTTACATTGTAACTATCTTGTTAGCTTTCAACCAAAAGGAGTACTTCTTTTAAATAATAAATATGTCATTGTATGAGCTATTTATTACTCATTCCTTTTGAATTTGTTAATCTAATTTTTGATCTGACACATAGTTTACGAAAGTAAATTAGATTTTGAGAAAAAAACATTAAGTGATACTTGAAGTTGTCCCAGATTTTCAAAAAGACACCTTAACTTTGCGTGCGTTCCTATTACGCCACAAAACATTCAAAATCACAATAAATACACATTTTTTACACAATACTTCCACTTTGGACAAAAATAATCCTTCCGAATGTGCAATTTTCTTTAAAAACAAAAAGTCGGACCCATTATTGATGTATTGAAGGATGCTTTGGTAATTTCTATGATGAATTCGTTTTGTTTGTTTCTTTTAAATTTATTTTACTATACTAAATAATTGTATAAAATATTATGAACCACGATAATTAATTACTTAAATATTTAAAAGATATAAAAATATATAAAAGATCTGATTGATTCTTCAAATTTTACCGGTGACACATAAATTGGGACAAATGAAATAATATATATTATTTGAAAATTTCTTAGAAAGTACTATAAATTACAGTAATTAACAGCTAGAACTATTTCAAAGACAAAAAAAAAATTGATTGAATCTCAAAATTTTTTTAGT
>NW_006241657.1:0-1279 GCF_000226075.1 Solanum tuberosum
CTCACACCTCTACATATTTATAAATGATATAGTCTTACTTATATTAATAAAATACTCATAACTATGTCATCTTTCATATTCATAACTTTCATTATTTAATTTTGCATATCTTAAAAGATGGGAGAAAAATTTATTTACTTATTTAATTTTTTATAATTAAAAAAATATTTATTCAATTCAATCAATTTTTCACCTCCCTACATAATTGTCTTCTTTATTAGAGATTTTAATATATATTCATGTCTTCATTCACTTTCAATTTTTATAATTCTTAATTAATTCTATTAATGTGAGGTAATAATATATTAAAAGATGGTATTTTATTTCAATTTCTTTTATGATGTATATTTTTTTAGATTAAGTTTGTTCAAGAACATGATTAATGATTGATATTGTATAACTTTAAAAACTGTTTTAAAGTTTGTGACTCAAAAATATAGGTAAAAGTTGATTTCATAACAAGAAATTAAAATGAAAACAAGAACTCTCCTATTACAACTAAATGGTATACTCACGACTTTTTAATTACAGTGATTCAAGATTTTATGACAATTTTATTGTGTACTCCACTTAAGTTCTTCTAAGAAAATATTAATTTGAACATGTGATTTCACATATTTTTTACCTTTTTATTATAATAATTCAAGATTTCATTACAATTTGTCTACTTTTCTTAAATTCATCTAAAACAGTTTTAATTTGAGTGTGTGAATGCACATATTTTAATTCGAAACCATCTAAATTTATGTTGGTCTCGCAGTTTCCTATATTTAATGCATATTATGATAAATGTTATAATATGAAGCTTAAGTTAATTTCTTTAGATTTTGTAAGAAGTTTTGTAATGCCTTTTAAATTTATCCAGGTCATATTAGATGTTGACTTATATTGACGATATATTGCTTTGTGCTTTCTACTATGTGCTACATGAAATTATAATTTAAATTATTTATTTAACATTTCGGAGAAATACCAAAAAAATAAAAATAATTCTAGGGTAAATAAAGTAGTGTATGGAATGAAAGTTGATTTTTAAAACTAAGGCACTATCCATTAATCTTTCCTTTTAACCCATTATTGTGTTATATTCAATTAGTTTCAATTAATTGTATACGAAAATTTTTTTACATTGAACAACCAATTAACTAATGAAATTTCAATGAAAATGTTTGTATTTGTAAGTCAAAAATTCGATTAGTGCCACATAAATAGGATAGATGAAGTAACATACATTATTTGAAACTGAGGTAAATAATAATGTAAATTATAATAATTAACA
>NW_006241658.1:0-1279 GCF_000226075.1 Solanum tuberosum
TCCTTAAATAAAAAGGAAATAGGATGTTTGTAACGACCTGATTTCGTCATTAGGGAAAAGTCAATGAAGAAAGAATTGGGGCCAGAAAACTTTTTCGTAGTAACTTGGAATTTTCCAACCTAGTCCAAACTTTTGACGAAATCGGAGTCATTAAGGTGTAGGAAAATATGGTAATTAATGAGAGATTTAATTATGATTTGGACCACATGAGTAGATAGCTAAGACGTTAAGGAATCCGTGCGACTTTACAGAATCAAATTTGGGAGAATAGAACTACCGAAAATGATCTTAGCGTGAATGGGTAACATTTTGTCTCCGTGTAGGCTGCCAGAGCGGGATTGGAACTGCCAGAGCGAGGCCGCTGTAGCGGGATGCGCCAGAGCGAGGCCGCTGTAGCAGAATGGGTCTGCCGTGGCGGGCCAGACACGACTTAAAGTCGTTAATAAACCCCTAAACGACCTTATTTGGCACTTTTTGATTTTTAGAGCTAAGGAGACGATCCCAGGTGACTTCTTGTTTTTCATCATTCTTGAGGCTAAAGGTAATGTTTTAACTCCCTAAATCCATTTTTCGATCGGTAGAATGTAATCTAGTGGGTCATTATTGATGGGGGAGGGTTTTGATCTAGAATTTATGGTGGAAAAAGCTCTAAATTGGGTAGTAGGATCTTGGGTTTGATCTAGGGTTATTGGGTTTGTTATAATCCGAATAATTAGACATTTGATTGTTGATCCTTGCATGTAAATTGTTGTTTGTAGACCTAGAACAAGCAAAAAGAATCCGGAAAGGAAAGATTCAAGTGCCTTAGGGGATTCAAGCTTGAATTCGAGGTAGGTCATGGCTGTGATTCTATGATTGTGTGATGTATGTTTGTTCTTGCTTTATTATAATACGTGTATGTATGTGAATGTTGCATTATTGATCACACTTGTTGTAAATGAGGATAATTGACTAATTGTGTGCAATGAATCACCTCTTGTTGTATGATTGTGAGAATATACATTGTGATTGTGGTTTGTTGAATGGGCGGGTGTCACGATCCGACACACTAACTGGGATCGATTGCCACGTTCCGACATAAATATGGGATCGGTTACCACGTTCCGGCATAACTAACTTGGATCGAATTGCCACGTTCCGACATAAATATGGGATCGAATTGCCACATTCCGGCATGCTAACTGTTTGGGTTTGGGTTCCATGAGAGGACCATTGCATAGGGTTCCGTGAGAGGACCATTGAATTGTGTATCTACTTGTGATGATTTCGTTCATATCTA
>NW_006241659.1:0-1279 GCF_000226075.1 Solanum tuberosum
CTCAAAGTATGAATAATCAGAACAATCAGCAGGCTGAAGGAGATAAGCTAAGGGAAATTGCTAGGGTAACCAAGAAAGCTAGAACAGGAAACTATGAGTACTCTTAACAGAAATCGGGTGGTAGAAATCACTCACAGTTTCAACAAGATCAGAATAGTAGGGCACCAGGCTCTAAGTCTCAGAGAAGTGTTTCAGGAAATAGGACCTACCCAACTAGTCCAAAGTGTGGTAAGAACCATCCAGGCGATTGTCTTGCATGCAGGGAAGGATGTTTTGGGTGTGGCCAGTCTGGTCATAGGGTGAAGAATTGCCATTCTGCCAGGAAGGACCAAGAAGTTAACAATACTAGGGCTCAATCTACAGCTCTAACAGTACCGAAAGGTCACCTAACTCAGCAGGGTAACTTTTCTGGTACAGGTAGTGGACAAAGCCAAAACAGGCTCTAAGCTCTTTAGGCTCCCCAGGACCAGGAAGATTCTCTTGATGTGATCACTGGTACGTTTCGAGTTCTTCTTTAGATATTTTGTAGTGTTAGATCCAAAGGCTACTCTTACCTTTGTAACTCTCTTTATAGCACTATTCTTAAGGAGTTAGTTTAGAAACTTCTTCAGAACCTTTCTCAGTCTCTACTCCAGTCGGTGACCCAGTTATAGCAAGACGGGTATACAGAAATTGCTCTATCACAGTTTCCCAGAAATTCACCTCAGCAGATCTTGTAGAGTTAGAAATGGTAGACTTCGATGTCATTATAGGCATGGATTGGTTTCAGTTCTGTCATGCCTCAGTCTATTGTAGAATTCGGGTTGTTTAGTTCCAATATCCAAACGAGCCAGTCTTAGAATAGAAGGGTAGTAGCTCAGTACCTATATGTTGATTATCTCTTACCTTAAGGCGAGAAAGAGGTGAATCTAGAGGGTGGTGTAGCACATATTGGGGAAAAAAGGAAGGAAGTAGAAAAATATGTTCATGGTTTTGCTCTCTTAGGAGTTAGTCTTACTAACACATCAGATGGTGGTATGATAGTCCAGAATAGATCAGAATCTCTTTGGTAGTGAAAGTTAAGAAAAAGCAAGACAGCGATCCGATATTACTTGGACTCAAGGGTGCAGTCCATCAACAGAGAGTTGAGGTTTTTCTCCCAAGGGGGAGATGGTGTATTTCGCTATCAGGGTAGATTGTGTGTTCCTAATGTGGGTGAGTTGAGACATCATATTCTTGCAGAAGCCCATTATTCAAGATATTATATTCATCCAGGCGCCACTAATTAAGATGTACCGCG
>NW_006241660.1:0-1278 GCF_000226075.1 Solanum tuberosum
GAAATGACTGGTACAGATGAGGAATTGGCCTGGCCAAGGCTTGATCAATACCATTGTTCTTCATCTCTGCTTCATCGGTATCCGTGGGGACATACCCTAAACCAAATTTTGCTCCTTTGGAAAGAATTTGGATAGGCTCGACGATTCCTTGAAAGTGCTTCCCCAATCCGAAACCTGGTTCGAAACCATTCTGGAGCATGACAGTAGCAATCATCTTGTACAGGCATAGGAGGTTGCGGAGCCAAATCAGCACCGGTGGCATTTACCAGCTCCACCGTGTAGAAATCACAACCTCGAGAAACCTCGTGAACGATCGGCGCATACCCATCGGAGTGACTCCCCTCACCATGAATGACCAATTCCTGATCCTTCCAAACAAATTTCATCAGTTGGTGAAGGGTAGAAGACACGGCCCCAGCCATATGGATAAACGATCTTCCCAGAAGCAAGTTGTAACTGGTGTCGATATCCAACACCTGGAACTCGATGTTGAATTCCGCAGGACCCACCTGAATATCCAAGTTCACCGCACCCAATGTGTCTCTTTGCACTCCGTCAAAAGCCCTCATATTGACTTGGTTCTGGTGAAGCTTTCCCAAATCAAATTTTAGCTGCCTCAGAGTCGAAAGTGGGCAAATATTAAGACCGGATCCGTCATCAACCAAGACGCGATTTATTATCTTGTCTCGACACATAGTAGTGACGTGCAGAGCTTTGTTGTGCATCTTGCCTTCAAAGGGCAGCTCTTCGTCACAAAAACTAATTCGATGTCCTCGGATGACCTGGTTTACCATGGCTGCTAGCTTGTCACTGTTGGTACCCACGGGCACATAAGTATCATCCAAAGCCCTCATCAGAGCCTGCCTATGTAACTGTGAACTCATTAATAAGGCCCACACAGAGATCTGAGCCGGCGTCTTCTCCAAATGCTTCACAATCGAATAATCTTTCGGCTGCATTTTTTCTCCAGAACTCTTCGGCCTCGGCTTCACTAATCGGCCTTTTTGTTTGGTCCTTCTTCTGCCCTCCTTGGGCCAATTCTTCCGGGGTGTAGCACCTGCCGGATCTGGTCATACCCTGGGTAATAGCCGTTTCAATCACAAACTTTGGTTGGGTAAGAGTTTCTCGTGGCACCAAGGCAACAGCCTTCTCGGGTGTCAGAATCACAAACTCTTTCTTCTCTCTGATGCTCAACGAAGCTACAGCCCTTTCCAGTTCATTAGGAGCAATCGGAACTATTGTCTTTGCCACACACCAATCGTCGTCTGTCTCTATCAT
>NW_006241661.1:0-1278 GCF_000226075.1 Solanum tuberosum
TAGGTTTTAGCCAAATTTGTTAATTCAACTCAATTTGGCTATCTCTTAAATTCCGAAATCTAACCGATTCAATTTTTACCTTATACCCATCTTAATGGCCGAATGTTGGGCTCTTATTTTGCATTTCTAGAAAACCTCCCAACCCATACTTTAATCCAAATCCCCAACCGACCCAACTTAAATTATTCTCAAACCCAACTCCACTTCATATCTCCCAACATTCCTTTTTCAACTTTCAACAATTCCTTTTGTTTTTCTGCCAAACCTTCACAGCCCATTTCCCATTCCAATTCACCAGCCCAAGCCCACTTTCATTTGTTCACAAGACCAACAATACTATACACAATACATTCAACAACTCCAAACAACGTACAATACAAATGACCCCCGTACCCACGCTTCTTCTTCCTCGCGTGAACAACAGCGAACGACGACAAATCCAGCAGTCCAACGTCTCTCTCCAGATAGTATGATTCCAACAGCTGCGTCCTCTGTCCCACTCGTCCTTCCCCCTTTCCCCTTTCGGAATGAGTTAAAACCTCAAGAAAAGGTTGTTTGTCCAAAATGGTGAAAGTTTTCGGATTTTGAAATTCAAATGGTCATTTGCTTTGAATCCGAATTCTATCCGTTTTCCCCCTAAAATGATTGGAACCCTAAAACCCCTCTATAAATACTACCCTCTGTTTTATTATCTGGGGGGATTTTTTTTTTGGAGTTTGAAATTCTTTTGGTTAGAAACGTTTGTTAGAGAAAATAGAGGGGAAAAGATTGAGAGAAAAAGACTTCGATACTCAAGAAATCATACACCTCTAAATCCTAAGTCGTGATAGATCCTTTGTTTAGGTCCAGGTTGCATTTTGTGGTCAGCTTTCCGAGATTTGAATTTGTGTGGTGGAAGAAGTTGGTCTTGCTCGCTGTTGTCCAGTTTGCTGTCCATAGAAAGGTAATATCTCATCCCTCGCTTATTTACGTTTCACGTCGATGTCGAGTGTATGTGATGAACCTATCCCTGTTGGGATTTATCTTGGTTCCCATTTTGCTCAGTCTGAATATAAATGTTCATGCTTCGCCGCCTTTGTTATTGGGATTTTCGGTCGATCAGTATGTTATTCATGCTTTGCCATAATTAGACGTTCGAATTGGGTTATAAGTTATTTAAGTTCTGCTGATTCCTTGGTCTCTTTGTTGTCTTGTTATCCGGAAGGACCCATTTAATTCATGTTCTTGTACCTAGCTTGCTTGAGTATTAGTCGAAAATGCTTACCATCTGTAGTTAAG
>NW_006241662.1:0-1276 GCF_000226075.1 Solanum tuberosum
GAGAGTTCTCTTGCTCTTGACGACTAGTTATCGCATAGAGGCGGTTTCCTCCTCCGCCAGTACCGGAAGTAGCTCCTCTAGGTGCAGCTCTGTCTGGTGGATCAAGTGATGAAGATTGGGTTCTATTGCCCTGATTCCCACTACCTTGTCGGTTCTTAGAGAACTATTTCATAAAGTGACCCTTTTGTCCACACTTGAAGTAACCTGACTGGCCATCATGACACTTACTTGGGTGGGTGCTACCACACTTAGCACATGCAGGAGCCCAGTTACCTCCTTGTGCCACACTACCCTGAGATTGGGCAGGTCTAGCTCTGAAGTGCTGGGAATTCTGACTATTATACTCACCTTTGTTTCTGGGTGCAGGTATACTAGCAGATGATTGAGCAGGTCCCTTTTGCTTTTGGTGAAAGGATGAACGATTCACATTACTTTTCTACTGCCCAGACTCATTCCCAGTCTTAGCCTTCTTGTTTCTAAATTCCTCCCTATCCCTCAGCTTCTCTTCCTCAACCTGTTGCACATAGATCATCAACCTTTATATATCCATGTCCCCAATTAGCATCGCTTCCCTACCCTCTTTGCTTGAAAGACGGGACAATCTAACAACAAACAAACCCATTCTACTCTTTATATTTGCAACCATCTCTGGAGCATAATGGGATAGTTGGGTTAACTTTAACCCATACTCGTGGACACGCAGTGACTCTTGCTTAAGGGTAAGAAATTCTCGTACCTTAGCCTCTTTCAGTTCTCATGGGAAGAAACTCCCTAAGAAGGCCTCCTCAAAACAAGCCCAACTCGCAGGTGGTGCATCCTCAACTCGACCCTTCTTCCGCTGGTCAAACCAAGTCCTAGCAACATTCTTCAATTGATATCCAGCTAATTCAACTCGCTCAGTATCGGCAACATGCATAACCTCAAATACCTTCTTCAGTTCCTCAACAAAACCTTCCGGGTCCTCAGTAGTGCTTGAACCCGTGAAACTTGGAGGATTCATCCTCAATAACTCTCGGATCCTTGAAGTATCAGTAACTTCCTATTGAGCTCCTTTTTGATTCCCAACCTGATTAGTAATAGCTTGAATTAGCATCCTTATTGCTTCTCTGAACTCAGCGTCAGTAACTTCCCCTTGAGGTTGCACTCCAGGTGCATTTGGTAATTCTTGCTCCTCAACATTATGCCCAGCAGGATGATCTCTGAGAGATCTTCGTGGAGGCATGGTTAACTAAAAAACACATGCAAGCATGAATTAGAGGGAAACTTTTTAGAGATC
>NW_006241663.1:0-106 GCF_000226075.1 Solanum tuberosum
GTCTGATTTTATTTCTATATCATTATCTATTTCATTTACTGATATTTCATATATGTTGTCTTCACTTTCTAATTCATAATCTATGTATTCTATTTGCGTATATTAT
>NW_006241663.1:119-1276 GCF_000226075.1 Solanum tuberosum
CTTTCTAATTCATAATCTATGTACTCTATTTGCGTATATTTTTCATCGTTTATTATTATTTCTAATATTTGTTTCTTCTTTGGATTTTTTAGGTAATTTACAATCTCTAGCTATATGTCCTAATTTTCCACAATTATAATAAGTACATTCCGTTAGTTTTTCTTTTTGGTCTATATGGTCTTTTGGTTTTGTAGTTTTTTACATAGTATCTTCTTCTTGGTTTTTTATATTTATATTTTGATCTGTATTTTTTATTATATTTCTTTCTATTTTTATAATACCTATCCGTACAACCAAATTGAGGTGCTGTTTTATTTTTGCAACATGCCAAGTTTTTTACTAATATTTTTTCCATTTTTATTTCTTCTTTATGTTTTTCACATAGTTCCATAAAACATCGTTGTAAGAATTTTATTCTAGCTCCCAATGTATCTGTTAATCCTGCTTCATTCCAACTTTTTATTACTTTTGAATTAAAAGGTTCTTATAATTTTGTAAAATATAGTTTTCTTATTTCTTTATTTTCGTCTATGCTATATATTCCTTTATAATAGTATTCTCTAAATGCACATGTATATTCATCTATATAACACATATTACATATTGCTAATTTTGTCATTAAATTCCTGTTTATAATTTTTTCTTTATTTTGTTCTTCTACCTCTGTTGTCATACTACTAAATTCATTTCTTATAGCTACTTCGTATTTATATAATATTTCCATAGTTGTAGTAGCTAATTCACCATTAGATTTTTTATTACTTCTTAGAGTTTTTAAACCTCGTATTTATATAATATTTTCATAGTTGTTTTCGCTATCTCACCATCGAATTTTTTATTACTTCTTAGAGTTTGTAAACTTTCATCTGATAAATTTTGTAGCCATAATTTTACTGTTCCTATAAGTGTTCTTTCTATGTATCCTGGTGCCTCTGTTATTAGTATCTTGTTATCTATTAATTGTTTTGATATGTATTCCATCCATAATTGGATTGTTTTATTTATATCTGCTACACAGTCTAAATCTAAAAAATCTAAATGTAAAATATCATGTTGTCCAGTTATTGGTTTAGGCGTCCATTTTTTACTTAATCTTTTATCCCATGTAGTTTTTTCTTTATCATATTGTTCATAGTTTTCATTATAATATCTTGGAT
>NW_006241664.1:0-1275 GCF_000226075.1 Solanum tuberosum
TTTTCCATTATCTCCGATCGTGGTACTCAGTTTACATCCCAATTTTGGAAGTCATTTCAGAAAGGTCTTAGTACTCAAGTGAAACATAGCACAACTTTTCATCCTCAGACCGATGGACAAGCCGAACATACTAGTCATACTTTTGACTACATGTTAAGAGCTTATGTGATTGACTTCAAGGGTAATTGGGATGTTCATTTGCCTTTGATTGAATTTGCTTACAATAATAGCTATCATTTTAGCATTGGGATGGCACCGTTTGAGGCTCTCTATAGTAGGAGGTGAAGGTTTCCTATTGGTTGATTTGAGGTTGGTGAGTTTCATTAATAGGGCCCAAGTTGGTGCATGAGGCTATGGAAAAGGACCAACTTATTCATGAGAGGTTGAAAATGGCTTAAAGTTGACAAAAGTCTTATTGGGATGTTAGAAAAAAAGAAGTAGAATTTGATGTTGATGGTTGGTTCTACTTGAAAATTTCACCCATGAAAGATGTAATGAGATTTAAAAAGAAAAGGTTAGCTTAGTCCCCAGTATATGGGCCCATGTCAAATTTTGAGGCGTATTGACAATATTGCTTATGAACTTGTGTGTCCAAATGATTTAGCATCGGTACATCTAGTATTCCATGTATCTTTGTTAAAGAAGTGTGTTGGATACCCGACATCTATTGTTCCTTTATAAGGTTTGGTAGTTAAGAATCTTTCTTATGAAAAGGTCCCGATTGAGATTTTAGACCGAAAACTTCGGAAGTTGAGAAATAAGGAAGTTGCTTCCATGAAGGTTCTATAGAGAAATCAATTAATTGAAGGTGCTACTTGGTAGGCCAAAGTTGATATGATGTCTCTATATCCTCATCTTTTTCCCTCCGCTCCTACTCTAGAATAAGGTATTAGCTTCTCATGATTTATTCTTTTGGATTCATGCATTTTAGTCACTCTCGTGTTTCCAAATGCATGCATGTTCATAAAACTTGTTTTTTGATGTTATGACTTAGGTTGGAGTGATTCTACATGTTTATTGGCATTTTAATGAAAATTTACGTTCATGATGCATTGTTAGTTTCTCTCCTACTCTATTCATGCTAGTTTTAGTTCCATTTGAGGACGAATGTTCCCAATGGGGAGAAATTATGGCACCTAGGAAATTGAAAAGTCAAAAGAAATGAAAAATGCATAATTTCCCCTGAAGCAGTGGTCTACGATTCCAACCTACAGACCGTAGAAAGTCCTACAAGTTGTTGAAACTGAACAGTAGAACCTAGAGTTGGGATTTTGA
>NW_006241665.1:0-1275 GCF_000226075.1 Solanum tuberosum
CATATCAAAAATGGCAGATTTAAATAAATGAAAAAAAATGCTCTAAACTTATCAACTAATGTTGGTTATTTGTTTTAGTATGTCTTTTATGATGTGAATTGTCTCTAATGTGTATACTTGTGCTCTATTTTCTTAAAAATATTAAAATCATACAGATAGTAATGGTAGTGATGATGAAGAGTTGTCACAATCATCAAGTACACCAAGAGAATTAAGCAATGATAAACGTATAGCATTGTACGAAATGCTACTCGCAAAGAGTGTGAACGGCAAATTGGGACAAGGAGTACGGAAAATGGTAGCATCACATTTTTCAGTATCATTGCGGACAGTTTATCGCATTTGGAAGCAATCAGGTTATGGTACACAAAATGATGTATCCCGGAGAAAAGCAAAAAATTGTGGTCGTAAGAGGATTGAAATTGACATGAATCGTTTTCGAGAAATCCCTCTTAGAAAGCGGACAACTCTCCGGACTCTTGCTTGCTCATTAGATGTAAACAAAAGTACTTTGGGTAGACGTTTGAAAGGAAAAGAGATACAAAGGCACTCAAATACTATAAAGCCTTTTTTGACAGAGCAAAATAAGATATCTCGACTACAATTCTGCTTGTCAATGGTTGATCGTGATAGCATTCCAGATGACCCAAGTTTCATTGATATGTACAATATTGTACATATTGATGAAAAATGGTTCTACATGACTAAAAAGAAGCAGACTTACTACATGCTCCCAGGTGAAGAAGAGCAGCTGCGAAGTTGCAAAAGTAGCAATTATATACTTAAAATAATGTTTTTAGTCGCTTTAGCTCGGCCACGGATTGATGCTTTAGGAAATGTGTTGTTCTGTGGAAAAATTGGTATATGGCCCTTTGTTATACAAGAGGAAGCACAAAGAGGCAGTGTTAATCGTCCTGCAGGAACGCTAGAGACAAAACCAATAAGTGTAGTGAATAGGGACGTCATACGATCATTTTTAATTGATAAGGTTATTCCTTCTATAAAGGAAAAATGGCCAATTGGCGACTCTACTCATCCAATATATATTCAACAAGATAATGCTCGAACTCATGTCAAAATAAACGATGATGAATTTCGACAGGTAGCTTCACAAGATGGATTTGACATCCGCCTAATGTGTCAACCACCGAATTCTCCTGATATGAATGTTTTGGATTTGGGATTTTTCAGTGCTATTCAAGCCTTACAACACCAAGAGGCTCCAAAAAATATTGACGAGCTTATTAGTGTCGTTACCAATGCTTATGAAGTTTT
>NW_006241666.1:0-1274 GCF_000226075.1 Solanum tuberosum
TACCAGCCTCCCATCCCCCATAAAAAATTTAAGTTTATTTTTAATAAATATTTTCAACTTCAAATTTTTATATTTTCACCCTTCTATCCTATTACCAATTCATTAAGAAGTTAGAACTTACCAAACTTAAATTGGCAATCTACCTTTCCCTAGAAAGCGGACATTACCAAATATCTTTTTTTAAATAGATTGACTCTCAAATATCCCTACCATCCACATTTGGGTTTAATAATGACCACTTTTATTATAGATAATTTTTATTAATTTTTTTAAATACGTGGCAACCATCTATTGCTACATTTTAATCTACTTAAATTTATTAGCAAACTCATCCATACATAATTATACCTGACTCAAATTAACTGAACCCAACCGATTAAATCAAATACATTAAAAAGAAAAAAAGAAGTGATATAAGCCTTCTCAACATTTCACGTCATCTTCCAATAGGAATTGTAGATAATGATTGGAAGGATTACTATGATGGTGGTGAAGTTTCAGGTCTTCGGTCGTTGTTGACGATGATGTTGGAGTTTTTGATGGAATCTGGGTTTGATCGATTAATTGATCAGTTAATACAAATCATTTTGGTCGGCCGTAAAATCGATCCATCGACGTCGAAATCAGTGATGAATCCAAGTTGATTATTCAAATATCTTTGAATCATATAAATTCTAAGACTCATTGCGTTGTTCGTAAAGAAACTTCCAATTTAGGATCTGAAGCTCGAGAAATGCCTGTTAACACATCTACCATTCCGATTGGAAGATGAAATAATGAAAGGCGTATTTAATTTAATCGGTTGGGTTAAGTTAATTTTTTGGTGGGTGTATATGATTTGGGTCGGACATAATTAAGAATGAGAGGTTTGTTAATTAATTTAAGTAACTTAAAATTTAATCAATGGATGTTCGTCACGTATTTAAAAGTTTAATTAAAATATTTTAAATGATTGTCCGTTAAAAAAATGTGTTAAAAATAATAATTCAAAATTCGAGTAGGAATAAGTTGATTAGGATTTGTTATTTATGATAGGGAAAAAGGACAAATATACCCCCCGAACAATTGTTAATAGTATATAAATACCCTCCGTCATACTTTCCGTTCATTAATACCCCTGCTATCTAAAAATCAGTGCACATTTTCCCCTCCCACTAAAGGAAGACTTATTTAGTATACGTGTTGCAATCCTCACTACTAAAGAAACAGTGAATACCGACCTATATATACCGACCTCCGGAGGTCAGTATTCCCTGAAATACCGACCTAAAACC
>NW_006241667.1:0-303 GCF_000226075.1 Solanum tuberosum
TTTTGAAGGTCAAATGTGCCCCGTATCAGGTAAACCCTCCTTTTCCCGATTTTCATGTGCTATAGTCTATGGACTTTTGGGTGATCTAGATTCCGACCTCATCTTTGCAAAAAGTTTTCGTGGACGTCCATTAAGACCTTATCGATGGGGCCAGTTAACCCTCATGGCCAAAACGTCCCATTTTAAAGGTCAAATGTGCCCCAGAGTAGGATAACCCTCAATTTTACCGATTTTCGTGTGCTATAGTCCATGGACTTTTTGGTGATCTGGAATTTCAATATAATTTTTGTCAAAATTTTTCGT
>NW_006241667.1:385-858 GCF_000226075.1 Solanum tuberosum
AACATCTCATTTTGAAGGCAAATGTACCCCAGAGCAGGTAAACCCCCAATTTTACCGTTTATCGTGTGCTATAGTCCATGGAATTTTTAGTAATCTGCAATTACGACATATTTTTTGCCAAAATAATTCGTGGACATCCGTTAAGACATTAGCTATGGAGCCAGTTAGCCCTCACGGCTAAAATGTCCCATTTTAAAGGTCAAATGTGCATCAGAGAAGGATAACCCTCAATTTTGCCGATTTTCGTGTGTTACAGTCCATGGACTTTTTGGTGATCTAGAATTCCGACATAATTTTTGCAATAATTTTTCGTGGACGACCGTTAAGACATTAGTTATGGAGCCAGTTAGCCCTCACGGCCAAAACGTCCCATTTTGCAGGTTAAATGTGCCCCTGATCAGGTAAAACCCCATTTTGCCGATTATGATGTGCTATATAGTCCATGGACTTTTTGGTGATCTAGATTCCGACAT
>NW_006241667.1:1153-1274 GCF_000226075.1 Solanum tuberosum
GGCCAAAACATCCCATTTTGAAGGTCAAATGTTCCCCGGATCTGGTAAACCCTCCAATTTGCAAATATTCGTGTGCAATAATCTATGGACTTTTTGGTGATCTGGAATTCCGACATAATTT
>NW_006241668.1:0-1274 GCF_000226075.1 Solanum tuberosum
CAAGCTGGAAACGTGTCATTTATAGCATTGTTCCCCATATCAAGGACTTGTAGACCATTACACTTGAGCAACGACACAGGAACAGGTCCTTCAAATCGATTACCATTTATGACAATGGTACTCAACGAAGTGCTGTGTACACATAATGGGGGAAGACTCCCTGTGAAATTGCTCCTTCTTAAGTCCAACACTGTTAGTGAAGCCATGCTTCCCAAGCAATGTGGAACTGAGTCACTGAAGTAGTTGTGTGATAAATCTAATAAAATAAGCGAACTCATGTTACAAATGGATAAAGGTAGTGGACCCTGAAGGGAGTTAAATTTCAGATCAAGATACTGTACGTTTTAGTAATGAAATTGTGGTAGGTGGCCTGTCAATGAATTATGAGAAAGGTTTAGGAACTGTAACGAGTCCCATCTCATGCCGCTAAACCAGTTACGGATTTGACCACGAATCTTATTGTTAGAAATATCCAAGTACACAAGTGTCTTTACATTTCTCAAGAAGTGTGGAAAATCCTTCAGTTGACAAGATGATAAGAATAAAGATGATAGGCTAAGAAAGGTGATATTCATTCCCTCATCAATGGTGATGTTATTTGATGAAATTCCAAGGGTTTCAAGGTTTGTGAGATTCACAAGTAAGAAAAAAAAAGATTTTTGAAATTTGTGGCTAAAACAAAGCTTACACATTTATTTGTGTAGTTATAAATTATTTATTTGAGGATAAAAAAGAGAATTATAAAGTTAAATTATTTCTAGTTATGAGAAGTGATTCTTTTTTAGTTGAATTAAAAAAAGAAAGTGTGTCATATAAATTAGGACAAATGAAATATAAATATGTACAAATAATTATTCACATATAATGAATGATAAATTGTGATATAGTTTTGAACTAATACCATAACATTCGACTACGGACTACCTTAATTTTTGACATTTCCCAACCCTCCTAATTATAATACTATAGGTTGATACGTATCCTCCGTGAGTTACGTTTAGTTAAAGCAAGTCTTTATGACCCATAAAATTAACTAATATAATATTTTATATTTCCATTTTTTTTACCCCAAAAGAAAAAGGTCTTTATGAAATCTTTCTTTTTTTTCTTGAAGAATTCAAAGCAAGTCCTCAATATTTTCCTCTATTTTTCTGATCGTTGCATGTAAGTACTATTGAGTTCTATAAATAGGGACGAAATGCATGTCTTTTCTCATCAGCAAGAAAAAATAAAAAAATAAAAATCAAATTCCAAATAGTTTAATTTGTTAATCA
>NW_006241669.1:0-1272 GCF_000226075.1 Solanum tuberosum
CCTAATATCAGTTGGAGATGTGGGTCTAGGCAAATTTCGCACTGGCTTAATCTTTTGTGTATCAACTCTAATTCCATCACTGAAACTATGTGGCCCAAGAATGCCACAGACTCAGGCCAAAACTCACATGAGAACTTATCATATAACTCCTTATCTTTCAAAGTCTGGAGAACTATTCTGAGATGATTAGCATGATCTTCTTCATTCCTTGAATAGATTAATATATCATCAATGAAGACGATTACAAACATATCTAAATAAGGATTGAAAACTCTATTCATAAGGTCCATGAATGCTGCAGGTACATTGGTCAAACCAAAAGATATGCCAAAAACTAATAATGACCATAACGGGTTCTGAAAGCTGACGTTGGAATATCACATTCCCTTACTCTTAACTGATGGTAGCCAGATCTGAGGTCTATTTTCAGAAAACAAGAAGCACCCTGAAGCTCATCGAAAAGATCATCAATTCTCGAAAGTGGGTACTTGTTCTTGATGGTAACCTTGTTCAACTGACGGTAATCTATACACATTCTAAGGGAACCATCTTTATTTCTCACAAATAAGACCAGAGCGCCCCAAGGTGAGAGACTTGGTCGAATAAAACCCTTATCAAAGAGATCTTCAACTGCTCTTTAAACTCTTTCAACTCTGCTGGTGCCATTCTATATGGCGGAATAGATATAGGACGAGTATCTGGAAGAAGGTCTATAGCGAAGTCTATCACTCTCTCAGGAGGGGACTCTGAGAAAATCATCTGGAAAAACTTCTAGAAACTCTCTTACTATTGAAACTGACTGAATATGAGGTATCTCAACACTAGAGTCATTAACTCGGACCTTAGAAACTAACTTCCTCGCCTTAAGGTACGAAATAAAATGACCCTTAGGCATTTCTAAACTGCTTTTCCACTCTAAGAATGGATCATTTGGAAACTGAAACTTGACTACTCGAGTTCTACAATCTATTGATGCATAACAAGCATGAAGCCAAGTCCATACCTAGAATGACATCAAACTCTACCATATCTAACTCAACTAAGTAAGCCATGGTACTATTGTGATTGACAGAAATGGGACAATCACGATAGACTCTTTCTGCTAGAATAGAATCACCAACAGGTGTAGAAACACTGAATGGTTCACTAAGTTGCTCAGGAATAATATCAAAATTCATAGCAACATATGTAGTTACAAAAGATAAACTCGCTCCTGGAGCAAAGCATAAACAGTAAAGTCAAAGACTTGGATCATACCAGTGACAACATTTG
>NW_006241670.1:0-1272 GCF_000226075.1 Solanum tuberosum
CCTCAAAAAGACTCCAAATATGAAACTAGCAACTCTCGCAACTCAGAATCTAAATTTTGGGACTAATGGAATCGGCAGAATTCCATTCTGACACTCGAAACTCCAAAAGACTATAAACCATTTTTAAGCAATTTAGTCTTTAGGATCACAAACCTATCAAATTCTTAACTTTTAACTCAAAGTTCAAAACTAACTTTCAAAACTCAAACATAAAAGACTCAGAAATGATATCAAGAGGGGTAAAATAATAAATTCAAGAAACATTCCAAAATGACCAAAATATCGAATAATTTAAACACAAAGAGAGTTGATTTAGATACCATATTTGTTGTGGGGATGTTTTGCGATGAAGTGAGTAAGAAGTGTTGGCGCCGCATGCTGCTACCCACTGCTAGTATACCTGCAGTAAGCATCCACCATGTTACTCCACCAAGAGAAAGAGTAAACTGGTCAATTTCTACTAATATCGAAGGAGAGATGGGAAAGTTTCAGTAAATTCGATGAAGTTAAGGAGAGGCAAGAAAATGAATTGAAAAGAAAGATTCGCCGAAGCAAAATTAGGGATTTACTAAAACTGAAAATCTTCTATATAAAAGCAGGCAAAAAAATGAGCGATTTTTGCGTGCTTTATATAAAAGCGCAAAAATCGCTCATTTTTTTGCCTGCTTTTATATAGAAGATTTTCAGTTTTAGTAAATCCCTAATTTTGCTTCGGCGAATCTTTCTTTTCAATTCATTTTCTTGCCTCTCCTTAACTTCATCGAATTTACTGAAACTTTCCCATCTCTCCTTCGATATTAGTAGAAATTGACCAGTTTACTCTTTCTCTCGGTGGAGTAACATGGTGGATGCTTACTGCAGGTATACTAGCAGTGGGTAGCAGCATGCGGCGCCAACACTTCTTACTCACTTCATCGCAAAACATCCCCACAACAAATATGGTATCTAAATCAACTCTCTTTGTGTTTAAATAATTTGAGATTTAGGTCATTTTTGCAAAGTTTCATAAATTTACCATTTTACTCCTTTTGTGATTGACCCCCAGTATTTTATGATTGAGTTTGAAAAGTTGGCTTTCAACTTTCAGTTTAAAGTTGAGAATTTGGTGAGTTTGTGATCTTGAAAGGCTAAGTTGCTTAAAAGTAGATTTTGGTGTCTCTTGCGGTTTCGTATGTCGGAATAGAATTCCATCAGTCCCGGAACATGGAGCTGTGAGAATTGTTGGTTTCAGATTTGGAGTCTTTTTTAGGATTTGAGGTCCTAAGTTATGAA
>NW_006241671.1:0-1272 GCF_000226075.1 Solanum tuberosum
TTTAACCAAGATTTAGAATGGACGGAGGTTATGAGTCTAAGCAAAGCTGGAAGAAAGAAGTATGAAGAGCCAGACCTCAAAGTCAACGTGAATCAACCTCCCCCAAAACTTATAATTTTTCTTTGAGTGCAGATTTGTCAGGATTAACAGAAGCTGAGAAGTCAACAACATCTATAGCATCGAAAAGACTATATGTCGAGTGGTTTGAATTACTTACTTATAAATTTATGATTCAAAACTTATAAGTAAAGCTTTATAAATTTTCAAATGTGTGTGATAACAAATTTTATTTAATAGAACACATTGCACATGATTTTTCTCCGCATAAATGCCTTTAAATGCACTGCACAAATGCTTTTGGATATTTTCAAATGCATCGCACAAATGCTTCGCACAAATGCATATTTTCAAACGCACTGCAACATATGCCTTCAATTATTTTCAAATGCACTGCACAAATGCTTCTAAATATTTTCAAATGCTTTATATTTCGCACAAATGCATATCTTCAAATGCACAAATACTTTCAAGTATTTCTACATGGCTTTATCGCTTTCTAATGCATTGCACAAATGCTTTCAGTTGATTGCACAGATGCTTTCAAATATACTGCACAAATGCTTTACCAGTCTGCATTGCTTTCAAAGACCTCCTTTTCATAAATCACCTGGCTTAAAAGGTCTCATTTTAAAGTCATTTGGCTAAAAGCCTCATATCCATAATTTATTTGGTTAAGGCCTCATTTTCATTAATCATCGCTGAAAAGCATCATTTCTCATGAATCATCGGCCTTAAACTCTTTTTTTTTTTTTCATAAATTTTGCAAGATTTCATCTCATTAAGTCATTTTGGCTTGCAAGGCCGCATTTTCATAAATTCACACCCATGAGGTGTTATTTCCATATGTTTATCGCACCATGCTTTATGTTTAATATTATTAACTGTTTTGTCAAGTTTGAGTTCTGCAGGAGCTTTAGCACAACGTGGAACTTCATCTAAGCAGTGAACTGGGGCAATTTGTTGAGAAAGTTAAGCTTTCTAACAAAGGTCAAAGGTCTACCTCGAACTCTACTCGACTCCAATCTTGAATATTCTCCTAGATCACATTACCAGTAACATCATAATTCAATACTAGGGCAACTTTTTCAAGCTTGCGACTACCTTGTTTTCAAATCCTATATCTCATCAGTTATCCAATGTTCATATTGTCTCATACTCTCCCAAGGTCTTATTTGTTGGTCGAGACAAAATTGGCTATTATGTCAACTTCTT
>NW_006241672.1:0-1270 GCF_000226075.1 Solanum tuberosum
ATGTGTCTATATTTATTTATTTAATTATTAATTATTTTAAATTATTTTAAATTCTGAAAATTTTGTGGTGTTGACATGTGTCACTTTTTCTTCTCCTTTTATATATAGATAGATGTTTAAAAATTCGAAATCATAGAGTTACCACTATAAATTTTCAAAGAGTGTTCCTATCATATCACTTGAGATAGTATTTTAGGAAAAAAGATTAGTATATCCACCTTCAATTAAAAAAATTATATCATGAAGGCAATATCTTATCGGGGTCGTAGAAATTACAATTATATGCTATTATTTGATTGATATACGATATTTTAAGCCTCTATCTATGTTTATATAAGTGGCAAATATTCATCTCAATTTCAATCAAAATGTCTAATGATCTCTTGGGAATTATTTATGTTTTGCTTATATATAGAATTACGAAAGTAACAATAATGGTGACAACCTGCCTATATTTTTCCATGTTATATTTTTACGATTTCACATATATAAAGTGTGTTTAATATGCTATTGAATAGAATTTTGTGACTTATATTGTCTTAAATTAAATTATCAAAAGAATATGTTAATTATTTTGATTGAAAATACTCATATAATAACATCAACTTTTATAAATATAAAGTTACACAATTAAATACATATGCATTTGAATTTTTAATTTATTTCATCATAATTGATTAAATACATGATTTATTTATTTTTTGCAATTCATTTTTTAAAAAAAGTTTATTGTTGATAACTTCTACCAATCTAACTATTAGATTTATATTTTTTTCAACCATGCATATTTATTGCACATAAATCAATATAGATCATATTCAAAATCCATAATTATTATATTATTTATTTATCATATTCAAAAGATATACATCATATTTAACTAATCTCTTTATTTATCTTGTCTTAATTTAAATTAAAAAAATAATATGTGGATTTATATATACTATTTTATTTCTTAAATTAAATTAAATATTAAATAAATGCATAATAAATAAGAAAAATTGGTAAAATTACAATTTTTAATAGTTCAAGCCCTCCAACTACCTTCTCTCTTATCTTCCTAATAATCATGCCGTCATGCAGTTATTGCTGCTCCACTAATCCTTTTCCATCATAATTATAGTAGTCATTTACTTGATCTTCATTTTTTCTGTGATAGCTTATTAAAAATTCAACATAAATAGTTTGATTTGATAATTGTACTTGTGCGTTATGTGAATATTTTTAAAATGTTATAATTTATAAAATTCAATATTCACGTGTTAATTTA
>NW_006241673.1:0-1270 GCF_000226075.1 Solanum tuberosum
TATTACATTTTAAATCATCCGCGCAATGCGCGGGCACGTATACTAGTTAAGAATATATTTGAAAAAAGTCTATAATAATATATAATTGAGAAAAAAAATTGAAGTTACTAGTTTATTTATTAAAATCTTAATAAATAATGAATATATTTTATAAAAAAATAAATTCTTTTGTGAATTAAAACAAAACTTATTTCTAAAATATGACTCTATTTTTGTTTATTTTTTTACAAAGAAAACTAGCAAAAAGTTAATATGTTAAAATTATATATATAAAAAAAATTAAGCTTAAACTCTGTTTTTGGTATTTTTATTTATAAATTTTGTTCTTTTGATTTAATGAACTCGTTGTTTAATTATGATACATTGTCAGTATATGATATATACCATGTGGGAATCATTTTGGGAGTTTTATTTTTTGAAGGAATGAATCAGTCATCTATGATATCATATTAACTTATGATTTATACCATGTGAGTATCATAGAAGACTGTGATACTTTTTAAAGGAATGAACCAATTTTCTCTGATATACTCTATTTGTATACGATTTATATCATATGAGTATCATAGAGGACTGGGATCTTTTCTTTGAAGGGTTAAATCAAGTCATCCATGATATCTTATCAATATATAATAGATCATGTATCAGTCATTCATGATGTCTTATTGGTATATGATACATATACCATTTCTATATCATTTAGGATTGAAGGAATGAGTTGGTTATCTAGGGGTTTATTGGTTAACATCTTAACTTGTAATGGTTTCTATGGATCTAGAATTAAAACTCTTTACTTTGGAGGAGGTGTTGTACGTGTATGTTGCATTAAGGATTAACCCTTTGTACAAAAATGTGTTGTACGTGTATGTTATTCTCAAATAATATAATGTTGATCAACGAAATGAGTGGTAGAGTTAATGATATGTTGGAAGTTTGAAGACACACCTTAAAATCTAAAGGTTCATGTTAATTAAGCAGGACTAATACAGATACATGAAGTACAAGTTTAGTGATTCAAAGCATGAAATGGAGGTGAAAATGAAAGATCAATATACAAGTCATACACAAAAAAGAAAGTTTCAAGTATCTTGGTTCTATAATCTAAGGTAACAGGAAGATGACAATGAGGACATACATTATATTGGAGCAAGGTGGATGAAATAGAGGCTCGCATGTGTGATAATTAAGAATGTATCACCAAAGCTTAAAGATAAGTCTATATATATATAGAGTAATGGTTAATTAGACCTACTTTATGCACACATTCAGA
>NW_006241674.1:0-1270 GCF_000226075.1 Solanum tuberosum
TTGGTAGTCCAAGGGAACCACCACTTATGATGATGATATGATCATATGATGAAAATAATATAAAGAATTATTAATTAGCCCTACGTGGCCATTTTTGATAGGTTTGGTAGTATTGGTAGGAGCTCTTTTAAGGAAGGAAATGACGGGAATACCCTTGGTAGTCCAAGGGAACCACCACTTATGATGATGATATGATCATATGATGAAAATAATATAAAGAATTATTAATTAGCCCTACGTGGCCATTTTTGATAGGTTTGGTAGTATTGGTAGGAGCTCTTTTAAGGAAGGAAATGACGGGAATACCCTTGGTAGTCCAAGGGAACCACCACTTATGATGATGATATGATCATATGATGAAAATAATATAAAGAATTATTAATTAGCCCTACGTGGCCATTTTTGATAGGTTTGGTAGTATTGGTAGGAGCTCTTTTAAGGAAGGAAATGACGGGAATACCCTTGGTAGTCCAAGGGAACCACCACTTATGATGATGATATGATCATATGATGAAAATAATATAAAGAATTATTAATTAGCCCTACGTGGCCATTTTTGATAGGTTTGGTAGTATTGGTAGGAGCTCTTTTAAGGAAGGAAATGACGGGAATACCCTTGGTAGTCCAAGGGAACCACCACTTATGATGATGATATGATCATATGATGAAAATAATATAAAGAATTATTAATTAGCCCTACGTGGCCATTTTTGATAGGTTTGGTAGTATTGGTAGGAGCTCTTTTAAGGAAGGAAATGACGGGAATACCCTTGGTAGTCCAAGGGAACCACCACTTATATAGTATAATGAAAAAAAAATATATATATATATATAGTATGAAGTATGATGATGATATATGATGATATATAGTAAGTAAAAATAATAATAAAATAGATAGAAGTAGAATAGAAAATAGAATATAATAGAAAAAAATAGAAAGTAGAAATAGAAAATATTATATAAAAGAAAGAAATATTAATTAGCCCCACGTGGCAATTTTTGATTGGTTTGGTAGTAGTTGAGGAACCACCACTTCTGATATATAGTAAGTTGGTAGTCCAAGGGAACCACAACTTATATTGTATGATAGGAGCTCTTTTAAGGAAGGAAATGATGGAAATACCCTTGGTAGTTCAAGAGAACCACCACTTATATAGTATGATGAAAAAAAAAAAAAATATATATATATATATAGTATGAATTATGATGATGATATAGATGATATATAGTAAGTAAAAAAAATAAAAATAGATAGAAGTAGAATAGAAAA
>NW_006241675.1:0-1270 GCF_000226075.1 Solanum tuberosum
TCTTTCGTATACACTAGATGTGTACTAGTGTATACAATCTTGTATTAGCTCCAAACACCTGTACGTCAATTTCGAGGACACATTCTTCAATTCCTTATGGCTGGTACTTCGGTGGTTGACTCGAGACAAACAAGATTGAGCCCTCTCGGCTCAAAACGAAATGCACGGATAAGCAAAGGAGTCCAGTAGACTCACTCAAAGGCTCATGCAAGGAAACAAGAAATAATAATTAATAAATGACAAAAAGGGAATCTGATTTATAATATGATGGTCAATCAAGTTAAGCAAGAGATGATGCAGTTACTGTCACTTAATAAAGGGATATAATTTATGATAAACTATGTTAGGAGTCAAATGCTTCTATCCCTTGAAATTAGATGAGAAAAATGGCAGCAAGCAAAATTAGAACCATACCATAGACTTTAACACATTTTTACACGAGCATGCATTTAACATAAGCCGACAACACTAATTTGGTATAAATGAGTGATCCTAGTAAGCATCTAAACATATTAGTGCATGTTGTAGAAAGTTAAATCGCAAAAAAAACTTAGCTTCTAATCTCAATTAATTGGGCAGGAGCTATACATTCATGGTTCACTAAGGTACAAATTAAAAGGAAGCCAATCTATTACTCACCATATAATTAAACTAAACACCAAGACAAAGATTAACTAGATTTTCTCTAAAATCACAGATTAAGTCAAAACAGTCTTGGACAACCTAAAGGTGCAATCAAGCAGATACGAAACCACTTCAATGACTCCAAACTAAAATTGATCCTCGGTAACTCAAGATTCAAATATTTCCAGCTCATTCAAGGCCGGATAACTCTTTATAAACATCAAAACAAACAGAATCTTAAAGAGACATGCCGGAATAGCCATCTCGTAACTTAATGAACCAGTGAAACGAAATCGAAGAATAGATATGGCAAACTAGTCGAGTCCAGAAATAACAAGGCAACCTCACATTTTGCTACTAATTTTAGCCACCTTCTTAGACTTTTACTCTCATCCAAAAGCGAGATAGCACTTACAGACCAAATGGAAAACGATGCTTGGACAGAGAGAGTAATGAAACAGGCTCGAACATATCATATAGGATCCTTTTTGAATCACAAAGAACAAAACACGACTCAACGCATTCAAACTCGAGATGAACAAAAGGTTGCGAGTTGTTTACCTCGTTACAGGCAGCGACTGGAACGAAATGAGCCAGCGACCACGTCTTCCTACCACGGAACTTGAACACGAATGGTGGACAAGAA
>NW_006241676.1:0-1269 GCF_000226075.1 Solanum tuberosum
TGAAAATATTTCATCAATATTACAAAATCACTAGAGATAAAAATATGAGCTTGCATGAAATATTAGCCTAATTATTAATTAAAATAAAATGGCCATTATTGGAGACAACTTAAAAAATTCATCCATTAAATAAAAGAGTCAATCATCAGGAATGTATCCTCAAAAAAGATTTCTAGTGGTCTTGCCAATAAATATGGAAGGAGGGAGTGCGCAAAATATTTAAGTCTTGCATTTGGTATGATGCGAGGATACATGTAAATAAAAAATTGCAGAAAAATTAATGTATCTAAATATATTAATTTGAAAGTGAGCATAAAAAAATTGACATTAGAATTTTATTGCATGGTTAGAAGGTGAAGAATAATAAAAAAAAAGTCTTTATCAAGAAAGAATATTAGTATGTTTCAAACAATTACTAAATAGTTGCATTACTCAAAGCTAGAAGAAAGTTGATCTTTCTCATTCCGAATAAATAAAGAAAAATTCAGATAGAGAACAAAGCATTACAATGAATACACAGATTGTATTATAAAAAAAATCAATAAAATTAAATCAACAAGAATAAAATAAATAAAATATGAGCAATCTAGCTCATTGAATTTTAAAAAATATAAAGGCCTATGAAATGTAAAATAAAAAGATAATTTATTTGAATTACCTGGCAATAACCATTTGGAATATCTTGTAAAATACAGCCAGATGGGAGCCTTCGACAATTTTCAATTTCGCTGTGTTGTGAACCTTCTTGAATTGTGTCAACAGACACATCGACGATAGCCCAGACACCTTCAGCATGTTTCTTACAGAAGCGAAGAAATTGTACTTCGCGAACATAAACTAGGTCAGAAATGATTTGCAATTCGGTTTTAATCTGCAAATCATTATTTTTAAGTTGTTAGTGCATGGAATAATAAAATAAATAAGATATGTAATTTTCATCAAAATAATAAGTAAATAGAAATACCAATAACAGAGAACCGCTCTTATTTCCACCTATGCCAGTGGAAATCACATCAGTAGTATATGTTTTTCCAACAATGCATGGAAACATCTCTACCCACTGCCTCTGCATATATACAATACAGTACATAACAAAAAGTAAAAATATAACATGTCAACACACACTTGTCTTCATCACTTGAAGTTAAATTTGATTGATTAAAATAATATGCAACAACTAATTGAAGCACCACTAAAAAAAACTAATAAAAAGATATGTCAAATATAGTAAACGTAAGAGTACAACTAATTAAAAAGAACTAATTATTC
>NW_006241677.1:0-1268 GCF_000226075.1 Solanum tuberosum
GACTGGAATACTGAATAACTCAAAATACTGACATGTACATAGTTATACTTGAAAACTCCTTTTTAGAAAACAATTCATCATCATGTTATACTCTGATCATTGATGACTTGGGAAGTCATACTGCATAAACATTGATGGTATATCTAGATAACATACTATTCATACATTGATGACCTACTCAATTGTCATACTAATCATGTTTTAGAAGCGCTTTCTCAAAATCTCAGTTTAAAACTCAAGTGTTGTCTTAAAGAAAAGCTTCTCAAGATTTATAACTAAAAATAGGGTTTATACTGAAATATACTGATTATTGGCAAAAAACTGGAGCATGTATATCTGAATAACTGAAATATCTGACCTAGCATGTGTATTAAAGAACTAATGAAATACATAGCTAGGGTTCTGAAGTTTATGTAAGAAACTGAGAAATAACATGATAGTCTGATTTGGAACATTTAAATAACTAATTCATGATGATCTGTTATAATTCTAGAAACCCTAGGTCTGTTCATAATCATGGAATCAAGAATCATACTGAATTTTAAGGACCTAATGGGCGAAAGGAACCCGCTAGTGAAATCCCACATACCTGGTGACGAATTTTCACGGAGAAATCCTTTGATTTCTGGGCTGGAACTGATGGAACCTTGCTGCGTTCTTGAACTAGGGTTCTTGACCTTTTTTCTCCTTTCTTGATTCTAATTTTCTAAGTTTTGATTAATGATTTGACTTAGGTAAGTTCTAGTTATGTTTCTAGGTTTAAACTGATTAAAACCTCATGATTTAGGGTTTAAGTGACGTATCTTAGGGGTTAAACGAAATAGGAAAAGACCAAAAGACCCTTGAATTAACTGTTGTCGGAGTGATCGACGGACTGGACTGACGGTCCGTCAATCAATCGACGGTCCGTCGATTGGGTCCGTAGGTCGAGTCTGCCCGACTGGGCTTCACTAAAACGAGCATAACTTTATACTCGGAGGTCGGAATTAAGCAAACTCGGTGGCTTTGGAAAGATAATTCAATTATATATCATACCATAGGTAATGGGACACACAATTCCTTTTGTGCAAAAGTTATGATCATCTGAAGTTGACCAATCAATAATCTTCATCTAATTGACTGTTGACCCTCATCTACGGTCAGACCTACGGACCGTGGAACGAACGACGGTCCGTGCTGGTAAACGGTAGTTTGTGTCAGAGGCTGGGTAGGGGAAGTTTCGATCCACGGATACAGACCACGGACCGTGGGTCTGTCCGTGAGTCGGG
>NW_006241678.1:0-1267 GCF_000226075.1 Solanum tuberosum
CCACCAAGTTGTTAGTGTGGATATCACTCACGATAATCTGAATTGTGACCGTCTTGGTGCTGACGTTTTTTTTTTTTTTTTTTGAAGTCGTTGGGTTGATGAGGTTCTACTCATCGGTGAGAACTATGATCTGCCTTTATTTTTATTTTTAAAATATTGCTACGTATAATGCTACTTCATTCATCAATAGCTTATTTGAATTTGCTTTAGTTTGTAATTTTTTGTAGATTTGTATGCATGAAGTTGTGCATATATAAGCAAATAAACATAGAGAAAGCAAAAAAAAAATTAGAAGAGCATTCATATCGGTTAAATCAAAAATCAAATCAATAAGGATTAATAGTCAATTAACCAAAAATTGATAAGGAATATTTTATTGAGTTAAGACCTGCCAATTTGCTAGCACTAGGAGTGTGTTAACCAGGTCATTGATGTACAAGTAATTCACTAATTAGTTTCACATTCAACCAACAAAATCAAAAGACAAGAAAATGTCGTTAAAGTAAAGGAAATAACGACACACAATTAACGATATTATTATTTATTCATTATGATAAAAATATTTAAGTAATTGAAGGGAGTGTGCATACATTTTTTTTGGTTGAAAAGGATATTTATTTATTCATATATAATTAGCATCCATACAAGATCGGTGGCCTGAAGCATTAGAAACAACTTGATTACATTACACACGTACACATAAGAAATTATTATCACACTAACATAAAATAGTTTAACAAACCTTTTAAGATACTTATTATTTTGGTAATTTTTCATACCATTTGTAGCAAACTATGCTTTATTGTTGGCATTAGCAAAAAACAACCCTATAATTTGTACTATCACTAGGGCAAGCAAATAAGCTAGTAGGATCATCTTGTGGGTAGCTATATGCATCAGGGCATCTCTGTTTGAAAAATCTGGACAAGTCGTTAGGACCACATTGACCTATGGTACAAGGATTGTTGCATCCTCCGGGTACTTTAAGTTGACCAGGGCATTCACCATTTATATTGGCTGTGCATTGAACTGCGTGGCATTTTCCTCCACTAGGATTGGTCGGGGCGAAAGTCATTGGTATATTGAATCCTTCGATTAAAGAAATGTCCCAGAAATCTAGGTTGCTAAATTGGTTCAAGGCATATTCAGCTAGGGTGTTTGGCGATTTACCCCAGCCGGTACACTGCAAGACTCCACCACAATCACCGGTCTGGCAAGAACCTCTACCAGAACCATCAAAGTTGCAATTAGTACGACCCCATATACG
>NW_006241679.1:0-272 GCF_000226075.1 Solanum tuberosum
TCGCATTCGTTAAATTTCCTTTTAATTTTTTCGTCATTTTTCTCCTCGTATAAAAATGGGCAAAAGGCGTTTTCTGAAAAATCGAATCTCTCAAACCGCCTCGCGACGTTTCGGTTGAGTACACATCGTAAAGATATGTAGGTTCAACAAAAAAATCGCCTTAAACGGACGTCCGAAGCTCGTGTTATGGCCGTTTGAAATTTCCTTTTTCTATTCTTATCTTATTTCTACACAACCAAGAATGAGCAAAAGGCGTTTTTCGAAAAATTGGC
>NW_006241679.1:880-1040 GCF_000226075.1 Solanum tuberosum
AATTTTTTTTTTGATCCCTCGTATTTTTTCGAGATCTATTCGAAAAAGTCATTCGCATTTGTTGAATTTCCTTTTAATTTTTTCGTCATATTTCTCTTCGTATAAGAATGAGCAAAAGGCGTATTCTGAAAAATCGGATCGCTCAAACCGCCTCGCGACA
>NW_006241679.1:1102-1267 GCF_000226075.1 Solanum tuberosum
AAACGGACGTCCGAATCTCGAGTTATGGCCGTTTGAATTTCCTTTTTTCTTTTCTCATGTTATTTCTATTCACCCAAGAATGAGCAAAAGGCGTTATTCGAGAAATCGGCTCTCTCAAACCGCCTCACGGCAGTTTGGTTGCGTAGATATCGAAAAAATACGCAG
>NW_006241680.1:0-1267 GCF_000226075.1 Solanum tuberosum
ATTCTCTCTGCAGAAGTATTATCAAAAGCTTTAAACAGTTTGTTTTCTTGTACATATTTTAAACCTTTTGGAATGCCTAAATGGAGTGAGAAGCTGAATCATCTTGCTTATGAAGATGATACTATAGTATTTGCTGCAACAGAGGAAAAATCTTTACAACTTATAATGGAGGTATTGAATAACTATGAGGAACAATCTGGACAGAAAATTAATAAGGAGAAAAGCTTTTACTACATGTTCAACAAAGTTGCAAGTGCAGATGTTCAAGTTGTTGAAAGTGTTATTGGTTTTGTGAAATAAAATTTTCCCCTGATCTATCTAGGATGTCCAATTGGACATGCAAAGAAGAAAAAGGCCCACTTTTCAGAGTTGATTAAAAAATATTCAAAACAAGCTGCAACTTTGGAAGGGAAAATTGTTGTCATTTGGAGGGAAATCAGTTTTAATCAATAATATTTTGCAGAGTATTCCTGCTTATTTGTTATCTGCTATTGTGCCTCCTAAGTGTGTGATAATGGATATCCATAGGATGTTTGCTAAATTTCTATGGAACTCTAAAGAAGGGGGGAGGGCAAAACATTGGGTATCTTGGCAGGACATATGTCTACCAAAAGGAGGGTTGGGGTTTAGATCCTTATTTTGATGTATCAAAAGCTCATTTTGCAAAGCTATGGTGGAAATTTAGAACCACAAACACCCTATGGTCTACTTTCATGTGGAATAAGTATTGTAAAAGAATTAGACCTTAGAAGGTAGAATGGAAAGGTGGATCACAGATTTGGAAGCATATGCTACAAGCCAGAGACTTTTTTGACCAAAAAATCTGGTGGGAGACAAGAATTGGTCATACTAGCTTGTGGTATGACAATTGGATACAACTAGGGGCTCTACATTCATATCTTCCTATTTCTTATGAGATTAATGAAGCCTATGAAGAGGTTCAGTAGATCAGAAATGAGGAAGGATGGAACTATAATCTGATGGAGGAGTTATTCCCTACTGAAGTGTGCAACCAAATTCATAATGTTTTTGGAAGGCTGCAGAAATTTGAGGAAAGAGATAAGGCATGGTGGATGCCCAAAAGTTCTGGAAAATTTATTGTGGGAAGTGCATGGGAACTTTCCAGACAAAAAAGGAAAACAGGAAGGGATTATGAATATCTGGGAATCATGAATTCCTTTTAGAATATCCTTTTGGTTATGGAGAATTTGGTCTCAAAGAATTCCTATTGGGGGAGGTTTTGATCAAGATAAAAGTCACTGATTCC
>NW_006241681.1:0-1266 GCF_000226075.1 Solanum tuberosum
TTTATTTATTCCACTCAAAGTTAGACAAAACTTCTAATTTGATAAATTTTTCTTACAAGGTTTGTCCCAAGTGTTCATGTCACAAACAGTTTGACTCAAGCAAGTAAGAACAAATAAAATTATTGAGTTTGAAAAGCTCTCCGCGAAGTAGCTTTTTCTCACAGATATTTGTTTCTATTTCTTACAATTTTGTATGACTCAAACATTGTTTAGAGTCATCACGTTGTCAAATGTCCTTTTCAGCAAGACCTTTCCATAACTTTCAATTTGATTGTTATAGAACTATAAGTTTCATCAGGTCCAATAAAGGCAATATAATCCAAATGTTTCTTTTACAAAACATAACGAATAACTATTCACCAATATTCATGTCTATGCAAATACTTTTGTTATAATAGACATATATTTTCATGAAAAATCACAACATTTTAAGTGACACTATTTCATAAAAGAACACAATTACTTTGAACAAGTATATATATAATTTGGTAGTTTCATACCAGTCACATCATATACTAGTAATAGAGAAACTCAACAACCATAATACCAAATATACTCCAAGAATTTTGTAGGTCTAACATAACACAAAAGTATCATTGAATATCATATCTTTTGCTCCAAAATTAAATAAGACTCCAAGTCTAATTTTATCTTTATCATAAGCAAAGAACCCCACATTTTAAATGTGATCTCAAAAATATTTTTCAAGTATTTGAAAATAGTTTTTCCACATATTTTTCCAAACTATCAAAATGTCATTGGCAGTATGAAACCTCTTTTGGAAATATTATTCTACAAAAGAATTATATTGCTTCAATTCTCTTTGACAATCTTTACATAGTGTCAAAGTTCATTCCATAGAGGCACAAAATCACAAACTCTGAGTCACTGATATTTTTCCCTCTATCACAAATAGACATACCACTTCGTATTTAGAATACTAACAATGAAGATAAATTTTTTTGTACAATTTGATTCTATATAACAGTGAAATTTATAGAAAGTCAAAAGTACAATATTGACTTATTATGTGATGTTTTCATATTTTTCAAACCAATTGCATAGTCTGATTTATCCAGAGTAGAAACTACAAAAGTTTTTACTCTATAAAAATCAGACACACTCAAATTTCACATGGAGTACAAAACTACAAAAAAAAAAAATTCTAAACATAAATAAACATATTCGTTATCCCATATAAATGTTTTTCTTTTCAAATAGTCTTCCAACTATAACATTTTGACATACTATTTTATCAAAAAAAAA
>NW_006241682.1:0-1265 GCF_000226075.1 Solanum tuberosum
TATAAACAAAGAAATTTGATCATGGGAAAGTACGGACCTTATTGGAGACATATGCGTAAATTATGCACTCAACAATTGTTAAGCAATGTCAAGATCAATTCATTTCAATCTATGAGGAAACAAGAGCTTCAAATTCTTGTGAATTTCCTCGAAAAAGCAGCTTCAAATCGCGATGTGGTTGATCTTAGCGCTAAACTTGCATCTCTTAGCGCTAACATGGCTTGTCTTATGGTAATTGGAAAGAAATATAACAATGTAGATGGGGATTTCAAAGATATGGTCAAAGAGACGTCGCGTATGGCAGCAACGCCAAATCTTGCTGAATTATTTCCCTTTCTTCGTTTTATTGATTTCCAGGGATCGATTCATCGTATGAAACAAATAGCTAAGAGTTGTGATGAATTTTTGGAGAATGTTATTGATGAACATGCTCGACAATATTCGAGTGACCAGTCGAAAACTAGTACAGATATGGTTGATACATTGATGGAAATTATGCAATCTGGAGAAGCTGAATTCGAGTTTGATCGTAGACATGTCAAAGCTATTTTGTTGGTAACGTCATATCAAACTTCTTGAGACTCCAAAGTGTTTATTTTATAATTCATATAGCCAAATCTATCTAGCTTGGGATTGAAGCGTGCATGTTTGTTCATAATGTAAATGTTACAATAACATATCTTTTCGAAATGTACACCAAGATCACTTTGATGTTGTTGGTATTTGATTTAATATTTTTTCTATATTTCACCAATTAGGTTGAAGAAATTACAATAGTTGTGTCTACTTGATTTAGATCTAAATATATTGATCTTTGGTGACAAAGTTTTCACAATCACTAAATATTTTTTTTTCAATATACAGGACTTGTTGGTAGCTTCAATGGATACTTCATCAACATCAATTGAATGGATTTTATCAGAACTTTTCAGACATCCTAATGTAATGAAGAAACTTCAAAGTGAGTTGGATTATGTAGTTGGCCAAAAGGGGATTGTAGAAGAAAAAGACCTAGAAAACCTAGATTACTTAAACATGGTCATAAAAGAAGGCTTTAGGCTCCATCCAGTTGCACCCTTATTACTTCCACATGAGTCAATTGAAGATTGCACACTTGATGGATTTCACATACCTAAAGGATCTCGAGTTTTGGTTAATGTTTGGGCAATCGGAAGAGATCCAGATGTTTGGCATGAGCCTGAAAAGTTCATACCAGAGAGGTTTGTTGAAAGTACTATTGATGTTCGAGGACAAAATTTTCAACT
>NW_006241683.1:0-104 GCF_000226075.1 Solanum tuberosum
AGATACCGTGACGCCGTTTGCGCTTGCCGATTTTCCCTAAAACGCCTTTTACTCATTCTTATACGATTAGAAATAGGATGAAAAAATTAAAAGGAAATTCAATT
>NW_006241683.1:727-892 GCF_000226075.1 Solanum tuberosum
GATTTTTTTTTTGAACCCGCGTATTTTTTGGATATCTACGCAACCAAGCTACCGTTACGTGGTTTGCGCGAGCCGATTTTCACAAAAACACATTTTACTCATTCTTTGAATAGTAGAATTAAGATGAGAAAGTAAAAAATGAAATTTCAACGATCATAACTCGGG
>NW_006241683.1:992-1264 GCF_000226075.1 Solanum tuberosum
TGCCGATTTTCCCAAAAACGCCTTTTACTTATTCTTATACGAGTAGAAATATGATGAAAAAATTAAAAGGAAATTCAATTGAAGCGGATAAGTTTTTCAAATAGATCTCGAAAAAATACGAGGATTCAAAAAAAAGATTGCGTCAAACGGACGTTCGAGTCAAAAGTTACGATCATCTGAAAATTCAGCATCTTAAAGATCGAAGGTAGCTGTGGATTTGGGAAACTTCAAACGGCCATAACTCGGGCTTCGGGTGCCCGTTTCAGGCGATT
>NW_006241684.1:0-1261 GCF_000226075.1 Solanum tuberosum
GACATCCATTTGAAACAGTTTAAATTCCATATGAGCGACAAATGCTATTATGATTTTGATAGCTTCCATTCTGGCTACAGGAGCAAATGTCTCATCATAATCAATTCCCTCTTCTTGGTTGTAACCCTGTACTACCAGTCTTGACTTATTCCTAGTAATGATCCCATGCTCATCCAGTTTTGTTTCTGAAGACCCATCTGGTCCCAATAATGGTTCTGTCAAGTGGTCTGGGGACCAGGTGCCACACCTTGCTTCTTTCAAACTGATGAAGCTCCTCCTGCATTGAAGTCACCCAGTCTACATCCCTCAAAGCTTCCTTAATGTTTTTGGGTTCAACGGATGATATGAATGTTGAATATGCAACTAGATTTCTTGATTTAGACTTAGTTTGAATTCCTGAGTCAAGTGGAGAGGTGAGACTGTCTAGTGGATGAGAGGATTGATGTTTCCATCCAAATATTCTGGTAATCTCTTCTTCTCTGTCAACATCAGAATTTCCTTCATCTTCTTCAAGATTTTGAGAAACTGTTTCCTGTAATACATTTGAGGGACCATGTCCTCTCAATTGTCCTGCATCATTCTCTTTTGTGCTCTGATCATCCTGCTGCTTAGTCATCAGATCCTCAACATCATAGTCCTCATTGTTCTGTCTTCTTGTACCCAATTCATCAAACTTGATGTGCATGCTTTCTTCAACACAAAAAGTTCTTTTGTTGAACACCTGTACCCAATTCATCAAACTTGACGTGCATGCTTTCTTCAACACAAGAAGTTCTTTTGTTGAACACCCTGTAAGCCTTGCTTGTAGATGAGTACCCCACAAATACTCCCTCATCACTTCTGGCATCAAATTTGCCTAGATCATCCTTTCCATTTTTCAGCACAAAACATTTGCACCCAAAAGGCTTGAGATGAGCTATTGAAGGCTTTTTGTTATTTAACAACTCATAAGGTGTTTTCTTGATGATTGTTCTGATAAGACACCTGTTTGTCACATAGCAAGCTGTATTAACTGCTTCCGCCCAGAAATTCACAGCAAGTTCTGAATCAATCAGCATAGTTCTAGCAATATCCACCAGAGTTCTGTTTTTTCTTTCAACAACTCCATTTTGTTGAGGAGTTCTTGGTGCTGAGAAGTTGTGGCTGATTCCATTTTCTGCGCAAAACCCTTCAAAAATAGAGTTTTTAAATTCTGTACCATGATCAGATCTGATACTAGCTATCATGCAGTTTATCTTCAATTGGATGGCTTTGACGAAAG
>NW_006241685.1:0-1260 GCF_000226075.1 Solanum tuberosum
CTTCAATCTGTAAGAATTTTTTTCGAATGGTCGTAACAATTTCGACTCGAACGTCGTTTCGGCGCAAATTCTTTTTTTGATTCCTCGTATTTTTGCGAGATCTATTTGAAAAACTCAGCCCCCCTCATTGAATTTCTTTTTTACTTTTTTCGTTCATATTTCAATGAGCAAAATGCGTTTCTCGAAAAATCGACTCGCTCGAACCTCCTTACGGCGGTTCGGTTGCGTAGATATCGAAAAAATACGCAGGTTCAAAAAAAAAATCGACTGAAACGGACATCCGAGGCCCGAGTTATGGCCGTTTGAAATTTACTTTTTTCCCGTGCACCTTCGGCCTTTGAGATGCTGAATTTTCGAATGATCGTAACTTTCGACTCGAACGTCCTTTTGACGCAATTTTTTTTTTGATCCCTCGTATTTTTTCGAGATCTATTCGAAAAAGCCATTCGCATTCGTTGAATTTCATTTTAATTTTTTCGTTATATTTCTACTCGTATAAGAATGAGCAAAAAGGCGTTTTCTGAAAAATCGGATCGCTCAGACCCCGTCGCGACGTTTCGGTTGATTAGATATCGTAAAAATATGCAGGTTCAAAAAAAAAATCGCCTGAAAAGGACGTCCGAAGCTCGAGTTATGGCCGTTTGAATTTCCTTTTTCCTTTCTCATCTTATTTCTACTCGCCTAAGAATGAGCAAAAGGCGTTTTTCGAAAAATCGGCTCGCTCAAACCGCCTTAAGGCAGTTTGGTTGCGTAGATATCGAAAAAATACGCAGGTTCAAAAAAAAAATCGACTGAAACGGACATCCGAGGCCCGAGTTATGGCCGTTTGAAATTTCCTAAATTCACGGCTACCTTCAATCTTTAAGAATTTTTTTCGAATGGTCGTAACTTCCGACTCGAACGTCGTTTCGGCGCAATTCTTTTTTTGATTCCTCGTATTTTTGCGAGATCTATTTGAAAAACTCATCCCCCCTCATTGAATTTCCTTTTTACTTTTTCGTCATATTTCAATGAGTAAAAGGCGTTTCTCGAAAACTCGGCTCGCTCGAACCGCCTTACGACTGTTCGGTTGCGTAGATATCGAAAAAATACGCAGGTTCAAAAAAAAAATCGACTGAAACGGACATCCGAGGCCCGAGTTATGGCCGTTTGAATTTACTTTTTTCCCGGGCACCTTCGAACTTTAAGATGCTGAATTTTCGAATGATCGTAACTTACGACTCGAACGTCCTTTTGACGCAATTTTTCTTTTGATCCCTA
>NW_006241686.1:0-1260 GCF_000226075.1 Solanum tuberosum
ATGGCACCCCCACGTTACTACGTAGATCCGCCCCTGAGCAAGATAGTCATGTATCCCAAATACTTACGAATCACACTAGATATACACTAGATACATATATCTTTATGTACCTGGTGTGATTCACATGTATCTAGTATACATCAGATACATAGGTGAGTGACAAACGAGATTTGTCTATGTATATCTAGATACATGCAAATCCACTTGTATACAGTGTATCTAGAATAAATTACACCTAATTTTTTACCTCTTGTATACTGAGATACATGTATCTGGATTCTGGACGCACCAAAATCTGGTAAGATTAGTAACAATGCAAATTATAGTATATCTAAGTATTAAGCTCCTAAACTAGTGAAAATTCTTCAAGTTTCCGTTAAAAATACCTTTCAATTAGCTAAATAATTTAAAAATACATTTCTTACTAATGTTTGCTCCAAAACAAGATAATTGCATTAATTTTGACCATGAACTATTTGGAAATAGGAAAATTTTATATTGTACAAAAAGGTGTATATTTTTTTCGTTTTTTTTTTAACTTGATACAACGTTAAAAGATAAAAGTAAAGAAATATTTTGAATCTAGTGGTTTTAAACTAAAGATATGTCGAACGTAGCAAAATATCTTTTAATTTTGTAGTCTTAAACATGTCATGTGGAAAGTTAGAATTAAAGAGGTTTTAAGAAAGGAAAGAAACATTCATTTTAAAATAGATCAAAAAGAAAAAATAAGACAAACAAATTAAAACAAAGAGAATACTATTTTTTTATCAGAATACAAAATTTATATTTGTATATTATATAGTATATATACCATGAATACTGTGAATACTTGTATGTTTAATAATACTCACAGTATATCACTGATATTGTTTACTAGTGAAGAGCTGGATCCAACATATCTATAATATATCTTGCATCAAGTAACACAAGTGCCTAAATCTGATGATCTAATCCAGAATCATTTGCTCATCTTAATTAATTCATAAATTTGAAATTTAAATTAACAGAGTTTTAGTTAATTATATTCAAAAGTTCATTAAAAGTGAGATGACAAATAAAGCATTCAATCATCTAGCAAATAAGTTATTTTTTATGACTCTTACATTTAACCAAAGAGGAGAAAATAAAAGAAGATTCAAGTCAAACTTTGCTACTTTAATTAGAAAAAGAAATTGCAAAATACAAATCAACTACTTAATTATTTTTTATGACTCTTACATTTAACCAACTTGGAAACAAATTCTTCAATATTTTTAT
>NW_006241687.1:0-1259 GCF_000226075.1 Solanum tuberosum
TTTGGACTTAGTTTACCAAACTCACCAAAATGATCTTGAATATATTCAACATAACCCTAAGGTCATAGATAATTAAAATTTGATATATGACTAGTTCATAAGGAATAAAGAAAATACTAATTTTGAAAAATATGTTATGACTCTAGGTTTGCGTAGGATAAGATAATATTTTGTATTGTAAATAAACTTGATTGTTATAATAATCTCATCAATATAAAACTCTTGAATTTATGTTTATATATCATTTGCATGTCTTAATATATTTTATTGATAAAGTGTGTCGAACAAATCACAAGATTGACTATCTCACAAGAGAAATTGTCTCTTTTATCAAGGAACATTAAAAGATAAGTTTCACCACCATATTATTACTTGTTTTGTAAAGCCAAATGTGAATTTTTGTAAGAAAATGAATTTGAGGATCATTAGAGAAAGAAACTCAGGGTAGACTTTTAGAGGTGTCTAGCCTAAGATCTATACAATTTTGAATGATTAAAAGAATGAAAAATATGCATCAATATAAGGTGAGAGCATTGTAGCATGTGTTTTATACTATGTGCGCTTAGGGATTAATGGGTTAACAAAAGAATGGTTCCTTGATTCTTTATTATGTGAGACCCTAAAAGTTACATTAATTTTTCATTGAAATTCCCTTTGATCTTTGACTGTTTGTCGAAGTTTTAATTAGTGTTGCTATTTTAGCATGTCACTAATAGCCATGAATGATTTGGCAATGCAATATTTTTCTAGAAAAGCAATTGATTTGGAACATATAGATTCAAGTAGAAAAGGAACATGATTAAAATGAATAAGTTAACTTATATACACAAGACGGCTATTACACTAATCATATGGGTGTCTAGTGTAATTATGAATATAAAGTTAAACATAAACTCGAGTTCACCTCTTTATTTCATCAAACTATTTCAGTGTTAGTAGTTAGGAACTAGGTTTTTTTTTCATAAATGATGCAGCTCTATATATACTACTCACTAGAGGCTAATTTGCAAATATAAATTATGTCAAATCTTATTTTAGAATTCTCTACACAATTAGAAGATTCCAAGGACTTTCCACACAAATCCATGAAATTCTAAGGTCTTTGAAAGAATTCTTCTAATATTTCTTGAATACTCCACCAAGAACTATTATTCTTCTAATCTAAGCCTTCCACATGGAATATCTTATGCCATGTGGCGTCTAAGTGGCATGATGATGTGACGGGTCATCACAAGACATCCTTTAATTATAATAGTTTT
>NW_006241688.1:0-1259 GCF_000226075.1 Solanum tuberosum
AGAAAGAAGATGTATCTGCTGTCATGATTGACCAAGGGCATAGGCCGAGTCAAGTTCATCCCTACCTAGCTCAACCACATCAACCCATTTACCCTTACCAATTTGGTGAAGCCTCACCGAGTCTCTACCATTCTCCATCAACTCCTTACCATGTCTACAACACCCAGGCGAACTACTATCAACCTCGAGCTCCTACCTACAATAAACCACATTTATACCAACCACTCCAAGCTTCAACTTTTCAAAATCGACCATATGCTGCACCTAGAGCTCGTCCAAATCATGAAATCAAAACCACTCGCAACTATACCAAAATAGCCGAACCATTGGCTCAGTTGTTTGAGAGGTTGAAAACAGCAGGTATGATACAACCGATTGAAGGGAAAATTCCTGATCCCATTCCAAAATGGTTTGATGGTTCCAAGCGTTGTGCCTATCATTCTGGAGTTGTTGGACACGACACTGAAGATTGTTATGGTCTCAAAAACAAGATTGAAGCTTTGATTAAAGAAGGAGCAATCCAACTTACTGGACCTCAGCCCAACGTGAACAACAACCCTCTGCCTAAACATGGAAATGCTGATGTGAATATGATAACTATAGAGGAAAATGTGGTGCTGAACGGAAGTATTGTGCCAATTAGAAAAGTGGAAAATGATACTTTATCGGCCTTTGGTGCTCCTATCTTAATGACCCAAGGACAAGCAACGATAGAGGTTACTGCTACAACATCGTACATGCCTCTCTACAACACCGAGACAAAGACCATTTGGGGTGCTGAACCAGAGGAGACTTTGAAGAATTGGACTTATACTCCGTTTGTGGTTCGCCGGGAGTCTTGGTAGATTGAGCAAGTAGTAAAACTTTTTGGAGTAGCATGATTTTAAAAGTCGAGGCTTAAATCGTGCCTTAAAACTTTATGTTGTTTTGCCTCATTTTTTTTTGAAAGCTTAATTGCAAAATCTATGAATGCATTTCCTATTTTCTTAATTGTCTCTTACATATTACTTTTAGATAAACATCTTTATGAATTTTCAAATCTGCCAACTTTATGATTGTGACATAATGAAACAAATGAACAAAGTTAGAAAGCCAAGCAACATTTTTGGAGGATGGGAAGATAACCTACAGTTGAACAATCGACCAAGAAACATGACAATATGACACTATTCGAGCATGAAGTTTTCTATTCAAGAGAAGTCAAGATATTACAACAAAGGGCGTGTTTAGATAGATTTTCTGAATGTAACTTCTACTTT
>NW_006241689.1:0-1259 GCF_000226075.1 Solanum tuberosum
TATGACTACTAGCAGGATCAACCAAGTAGCATTCCTCGATGACCACACGTGCTGCATGAGCCTGGCGAGCCCGTTCGGGCATGGTCAGGTCCAAGGCGAGCGCGACCGTCATTCGTAAGGAGCATTTATTTTGCAGAGATAGGAGACGGTGAAGGCCCCATGCCCACTACATCTATCGAACCCGAGAATTCGAGCCGCCGCTCGCAGACCACGCCATCACACGATGAAGTAAGCAAGTCATGGGATGCGAGAGCGGCTTTTAGGCTGACCCCGCACTGGGAATGCGAGGGGGAAAAAGGCGATCGATTGCACGTGAGTAATGCCTACGCATAAGGTAAGCAACAAAGGAGACGGACATCCAACAAGCTTAGTTTGCGCTTGATCCGCCACCGAGATGGAATTCGACTTAGGTTGTCACTGCTTGAGGAAATGATCCAACCTAACCACACAACTCGAATACCACTTATGCGCCGTACGTGAATTTCTTGGTCAATGCACTCCCAACAACCGCCCCGACACCCGACATTAAATGTCGTGTATCGACGCTGATGCCTTCGTTGCAAGGCTAATCCAATCCACGTCATTGCGCGCCTCCGTCGGGGTGAGAATTTAATCACTTCAAAGGTGTTGGAGGCAGACTGTAGTTCTTGCACAAACACCTCCCTCACCGGCCTATAGATAATGGATGGCCGTGCATGGCCTTACGTGTCCCATGCGTGTAGCCCCTAGAGTTAGCCGTAACAGGAGCTCTAGAACTCACCACTCGCTCGAAATCACAGTCGTTTCCACACCAAACTAGTATAAACCGGTCGATATAAATGCCCTAAGCAGCATACAGTCACCCCACACACGTCGTCGACGTGTTTTTGTAGGCACCCAACGACGTAGCACACACAAGCCATACATGCCATCAAGCGCCCATGCAGCACGCCTACTAAGCCCACAGGACGCCCATGACGTACACCTGCCGTCACCACAGTCTGCCTGCAATACCTCTACCCCCCATTATATATGCTTAAAATAAAAAAAACCACGTGACAGGAGTAGACATCGTTATTCCAGAGAATCATAATGAACATGTACAACCCAGATATGCACACATTAGCTTCCACAATGACTTTTATATATATAAAAATTAGTTTTAAACTAATTTTTTTATTTTTCTATTTTTACCAAAATATTCTGAAAAATTAGTAATAAAGTAATAAAAATAGGCAAAATATAAAAAAAATATAAAATTAACACCGAAAATTCACTAA
>NW_006241690.1:0-1258 GCF_000226075.1 Solanum tuberosum
ATTTTAGGGTGAATGAACCCAAAGTATCCTATTTTAGAGTGGAAGGACCCAATGTATCCAATTTTAGGGTGGAAGACCCAATATATCCTATTTTAGGGTGGAAAAACCCGATGTATCCTATTTTAGGGTGGATGAACCCAATATATCCTATTAGAGGGTGGAATAACCCGATGTATCCTATTAGAGGGTGGAAGAACCCATTATATCCTATTAGAGGGTGAAAGAACCCTATGTATCCTATTTTAGGGTGGACGAACCCAATGCGAAGCAAACTTACATATATGAATTTTGTGCAATGCAATGAGCTTGATGCGATTTCTTTGCGGGGGAAGGACCCATTATATCCTATTAGAGGGTGAAAGAACCCTATGTATCCTATTTTAGGGTGGACGAACCCAATGCGAAGCAAACTTACATATATGAATTTTGTGCAATGCAATGAGCTTGATGCGATTTCTTTGCGGTAGGGAGCAATCATAACCTAGTATAAAGAGCTTGTTGCAGTGCCTTTGCAGTATTGAATATTTAAAATGCAGTGCCTGATGCAATACTTCGCAATGGTGCATATGATGCCCATGACTTAGAAGCTTCAACCCAGATGAAAATTTGCAGCTTGTAAATTAAATATGAATTTGTGCAATGCAATGAGCTTGGTGCGATTTCTTTGCGGTAGCGAGCAATCATAACCTAGTATGAAGAGCCTGTTGCAGTGCCTTTGCAATATTAAATATTTGAAATGCGGTGCCTGATGCAATATTGAATATTTAAAATGCGGTGCCTGATGCAATATTTCGCAATAGTGCGTATGGTGCCATAGCTTAGGAGTTTCAACTCCGATGAAAATTTGCTGCTTGTAAATTCTGCACTCAAAGAAAAATTATGAATTTAAAATTTGACTTGATGTTGAGCTATGTGGAGCTACCGTTCAGGAATAACTAAAAATCAACCCCTGCATTACTCAAAGAAAATTTATTAGTATAAAAGAAAATGGTTGCCTTGCATTGAACCATGAAGTTTTGGCTTTGAATCTGCATTTCTTGCTGCTTATGGCATTGAAGCAATTTGATGGCGAATATGGCTTGTGATCTCAACTTCTGCCCCTTTTTGAATAATCAAAAGTCATCTGCAAAATTGTCCCAGTCTTTGATCTTGGGGGGGAATGAAATTTTATTATATTGAGACCGAACCAAAAATAGGCGCCTACGTATCCTGCTACTAGCAAGAATCAGGTCACACGTAGTTCATTACAAAAGGCTAG
>NW_006241691.1:0-1257 GCF_000226075.1 Solanum tuberosum
GTTGTTACAGTTGCTAAAGAAATAGGGATGGTAATTTCCGTACTTCTTCTACGCCTTCGTTTGGGAAACTGGAGAAACAGTTCGAAGAATTCCAACATCGTTTGGAGGAGTTGGGGAGTCTACGAAAGCGGATATGGGTTGTGGTGATGTAGATAGATTCATTCACTCGACTCATATATGGCAGCCTTCTTCTCGTTCAGTTGTCTTTCTCTATTGCTGGTATTACAAAATCTTAATTTATATGATTACTTTTCCTTTTATGCGTTTTTAGAATGTTAGATGCAATTTTAGATCTAAATAATCTTCACATTTTCCAGAAATTCAATTTCATTATATTACATATAGTTTAAGCTTGTTGTCAATTTAAGTTGACCAGGTGTTCTGGAAAATTACATTTTGTGTCATTTGAGAAGTTTACTGGTTAATGTGGCTGTATATTTGATTTGGTACGAAATTTAAGAAAGAAAGTATTCCTTTAGTTTCAGTTTGTAGTGTTTAGTTTGATTGGATGCAGAGTTTAAGATTGTTAGGTGGAGGTGGAGTCAGAGTTTGAAGCTTATGAGTTCTGAATTCTAATCTTTTTAAGTTATTGAGTTTTAAATTAATAATTCATACATATTCATGGATTTTTAAGACAATAATAGAGTGTTTCGACCAAAGTTATTAGGTTCGGCTGAATCTGTAACCAATACAAGTGTTTCGACCAAAGTTATTAGGTTCGGCTGAAGCTGTAACCAATACTCTAGCTTGGCCGCTGCTCGTGATCTCTTGGGGGTAGTGGTGGGGTAAGATCCAAGTCAACTCCTCTATGATCAGTAATCTGTATTTGTATAAGAAGTTTACAATGTTACATAGTTTTGAATCTTGATGTTGACTTGTTTTGAAATATGATCTGTAGGTTGCAACTCTAGCTCCTAATGTACCGGCAATGCAAGAGCTACATTTTGCAGTATCGATGGTTGGAGCCGTTCTTTGTACATTAAATATGAGCCATGATTCAGCTATGTTATCGACAATTCTGATGCGTTCGGAAGCAAAGGTCATATTTGTGGATAAAAAACTGCTCAAAATTGCTCAAGGAACATTAGCTCTCCTTGCTGACAAGAAACAGAATCTGCCTCTTCTTGTTGTGATCTGTCAAACTGATAAATCCCCTACTGTTGAAAACTTAAACCCTCGCGATCACGATTATGAAAGTCTCCTCGGAAGTGGGGATAGCAGTTTTGCTATAAGATGGCCGAGAACAGAATTTGATCC
>NW_006241692.1:0-1255 GCF_000226075.1 Solanum tuberosum
TTTTGTTAGGTTTGTTAAGTTTAGGATTTCTTAAGGGCTTTTTAGGTTTAGAGTATTTAAAGAGTTTTTTGTTGTTTTTTAGGGATTAGGATATAGTGTTTAGGGTTTCTTAGGGTTACGGGTTTTAGGTTAAGTGTTTTTTAGGGTTTAGGGTTTTTATGATTAGGGTTTAATTTCTTAGGTTTTTTTTTAAAAAGATGTTGGGTTCCCTAGAATTTAGGGCATAGGGTTTTAAGTTTAGAGTTTTTTTAGGGCTTAGGGTTTGAAAGGGATTTATTTATAGTGTTTTTTAGGGTATTAAAGTTGTAGGATTTTTAAAGGTTTTTTGGGTTTAGGTTTTCTTAGGGTTTAGGGTTTCTTAGAGTTTCATAAAGCATGGGGTTTAGGGGTTAACCCTATGGTTTAGAGTTAAGAATTTAGGCTTTTTTAGGGTATAAAGAGCATTTAGGGTTTCTTAGGGTTTTGGGCTTAATATTTATGTTTAGAGGATTTTTTTAGGTTTAGGGTCTTAAAAGGGGTTTTTAGGATATTTTTTGGGTTTTTAGGATTTAGGGGTTCTTAGGGATTTAGATTTTAGATTTTAGGGGGATTTTAGGGTTTAGAGTTTTTAAATGTTTTTAGTGTTTTTTTTCATTTCTTCAGCCTTAGGGTTCCTTAGGGTTTAGCCCTAACGTTTATGGAGAAGGGTTTAGGGTTTCTTTGGGTACATAAAAGGGTATAGGGTTTCTTAGAGTTTAGGGTTTTATGTTTAGGATTTTTATTTAAGGGTTTAAGGCTTAAGTTTTTCTAGTATTTTTTAGGTTAGTTCCCGAAGGTTTAGGGTTTAAAAGGTTTGTTTATAGTATTTTTATGGTTTTTTACGATTTATGGGTTATTTAGGGATTACGATATTAGATTTAGGGTTTTGATGACTATTTTTAGGATTAGTGGCTTTTTTAGGATTTAGGTTTTCTTACAGTTTAGAGTTTCTTAGTGTCAAGTGTTTCTTAGGGATTAGTGTTTCTTAGAGTTCAGGATTTATTGTTTCATAGGATTTAGGGTTTCTTAGGGTAAAGGGTTTCTTAGGTTTAGGCTTTTAAAGGTTTTATAAAGTGTTGATCTTATATTCTTATCTAATATGCTTATGATGTTCTAGCTTAGGATTAGCTTAGGGTCACTCGTGATCCTAGGTCTCGAGTTACGTCAAGGGGGTAGCCTCGGGGAATGACAAAAATCAATACTGAATAAAAACTTATAACTTACTAGAGATGCTGGG
>NW_006241693.1:0-1255 GCF_000226075.1 Solanum tuberosum
TGCAGATTACATTTCAAGACAAAGCTACACAGACGGAACTAGATAAAGAAAATGCTATTGAAAAGATACACAATACTATGACACTACTTTGTACAAAAGTAGACAGCTTTGAAAAAGAGCTACAACAAATGAAAAGTCAGCAGCATGACTATAAACATGCGTAGCTAAGTCGACAGGAAGACTTAGAAAATTCCGGAGCTAGAAGGTGACGATGGGAAACACCGAAAACCCAAACTAATAGTTTGTTACATGCAGCTACAGGTAGCACAACATCTACAAAGGAAGAAAAAAGATATGTTAATACAAATATGAACAAGATATTTGAAAAACCATTTGTAACCCAAAAATCAAAATCCCTTATTTATACCACCACAAATAAATACCTACAAAGACAGCTTAGGACAGGACAAGAAAATCTATAATCACATAACCAGAGCCTATATAGAAAACATTCACAAAATATAAACCGTTTTAAACAAAAACCCCAGATCTAAAACTACCCAAAATCCACACTAAGATTATATTACCCAAACCATACAAGGATATAATAAACTAATTGCCTTACCAAAGACAAATGCAAATCTAGTAGCAACTTGTTACAACTATGGATTACTAAACACAGTATATACCCAAACAGGAGATGAAATAGCTACGATACCGGAACTACACAAAACATTCATGAACTACAAAAGAATAACCAAAGGAACCCTTTTCTGTATAAAATTCTATTCAGCACCAGCCGAGATACTTTATGATGAAATTAAGCCAATAATACAAGTTATAAAAATTGGATTAACTAGAGAAATGATCATACCGGAAAAAATAGAAGAACAAAACGAAATACAAAAAGTGGAGATACCAGCATTTTATGCAGGAAAACGAGTTATTGGAATAGCTACTATCTTAAATGAGTTAACATCTAATTATTTAAACAAAAATTCAATATGGAGTTATTATTCAAGAGAGCAAACCATGATATATTCAAATTTTCGAGAAATTAGAGCAGCAGATATGGAAGAACTCAGGCAATGGGCACTAAGTCTGCTAAAACCTGAGCAACAGCCAACTACAAGAGCTATAAGGAAGAACTTTATCTCATCAGAAATAATGACAACATATTGTAAAACTATTGGACACAAATATTCGGATCACCAATGTTCTAAATGCCAAGGAGAAGATAACGTAATCCCAGACGTACTGCTGGAATAAGCAAGAGGCTGACAAAATAAAGAGAAAAAGCTATTGTCAGCTAATG
>NW_006241694.1:0-1254 GCF_000226075.1 Solanum tuberosum
GTGGGTTTTGCTATATGTACTTATTGTCATTTGCCCCCGCATGGGCTTGCCTTTCTTATATTTGGTACTCTTTTCAAATGACCCCTGCGCGGGCCTTTTCTTTGTGTTTTTTCGTTTATTCCCTACTTTCCCTGCTTACTTTCGCTTCATGAACATCATTTTATATGCGAAATTTACTTTAGGGTAACAAAATGGTTTAATTCTACACATACATCTTTCAAATGCGCTAGGCCTACCCTTGGCACAAAAGGGCCCCCTACTTGTTTAGGACACGCGATGTATGTTTGTGTGCTTTAACTGTTTACGTGATATGTTGCTTTGAATGAGGACATTTTTAGCCCACTCCTTGTCAAAATTTTCTGAAAATGACCAAATACAAGTCACTACCAAAATGTCCCACCAAAATTCCACGAGTCTTGAGTTTCTCAGCCAGAAATAAAATCCTACTACCAAATCCTAAATGTTACTCTATCATCTCAGGAAAGGTTAAATTGCTGCTAAGATGGAAAAGGGCAAGAATGTCGAAGTGAAAACGACTGAGGAGAGTCTAAGGATGAAACTGCGTCGACTCAAACAGAGATTCGAGAGATGGGATAAAGAGAATAGAAGTAGAATTAGCCACCGCAGCTGCGCAAGCCAAAAGTGCAGCACTGGCGCGGAGTTAGCGGCTAAGATGGCAAGATATGCTGTCATAAACGAGGAGACAGTTGCTATGTGGAAGGAACATGATGCCTTCAACAATGACATAACCACGAGGCTTCAAAAACTACATGAAAAATACCCTTTCTTCAACCAAGAGGCCACCAACAGTGGTCTTGAAGGCACTGGACCGTGAATCTGTTGAAGAGGAACTTGAGGAGGAAATTGTCTATAGACCTCCTTTCAAGGGACAGTGGAAAGAAGAGAACGAGGAAACCGCCCTCGAGGCATATGAGTTTACCCCCCATGGCTAATACGACAGTCAGAAGAAAAGGTTTCGATGAAGGCACCATCTATCTTTTAGGAGTTTTATTGTCTGTTTTTCACTTTCTTTGTAATCACCAGAAATGAATGAATGAAAATGAAATTTTTTCCTCGTATTCGAACTACGTAGGGCCTGAATTCTCCCTAGGAGATACGTAGGCAGCCTTTCAAGGCCCGGCCCCTATCTTTTAAGATTTTCATTTTCCCCTTCATTCTACAAGGAAACATTGAGTTCAGACCAACAGATGCCAGAATATGCAGCAAGAAAACCTTAGCTCAACGCAATTTAAC
>NW_006241695.1:0-1254 GCF_000226075.1 Solanum tuberosum
CAGCGTTCCTCTGGAAAGCACCACTCCATACGCTATCACATTGGTAGTCAAACTCTGAAGTGTTAAGCGATCAAGAGTGACCCGTGGTAGGACCATTAAGGAAACGACTAATGGTGGCAGGTGATATGTCCACCGGACAACACCGGACCATAGTAGAAGTGAGAGGGTCTTGGGCTAAGGGCTTTGACCTTTTGGTAATCGACCCACGAAAAGTTGCGGCATATGAGGCATAAAACTCTTGCACTATCTCCTCACTATACGTTCCTGGGTCTCGAGCCATCCAGTCGAACTTGTGAAGGTTGAACAGTCGGTGGATTTCTGGGACAGTGTGCAAGCTTCCTGTGAGGACTCTGCGCTCCTCTGTAATAGTTCGGGCCATTTTCTGTTTGTCATTGATCATCTTGGCATCCCTATATATTTGCCATTGGCCCTCTACGCACCATCTATTAGGCTCAGCAGATACTGAGTGGGGTCATCATTCCGTGGTACCGGTATGGACTCTGAGCTAGTTGCCTCATCAGACGAGGCCGCTTTAGCACCGGAGCCTGAAGCATGGACAGACTCTGATTGTGAAGAGTGGGCAGACTGGGAGTCTGACATCTATACCTCTGAACTGGAAGCAGCCCCAGTTGGTGACCCGATCAGTGTGTGCTCCTCATCAGACTGGGAGACAGTGACTACGTCGGGGAGCACCTTCCGGGAGGTGATTCTGGGTGCAGTGCGAGGAACCTTAGGGTTGAGAGGCACATATGCAGTGTCAGAGTCGTTGTCGGTGTCCTCATCAACCAACCGGAAACTAGGGGCAACAGATTTGGACTTGCCCCGTTTCGAGTAGGTGACCATCTTCTTGGGTGCCATTGTACCTGCGGGAACGATAATAGTGCCAAAACTAACCATATGCTGCAAAAGAAACTTTTAGAATTGGTAACGACCCAAACTAAGTCCCAAATTTTATTTTATTTTTTGACAGATACTACAGTGGTCATCCACGGAGGAGACCTACGGTCCGTGGATCACTTCCGTAGATCAGGGGGCGGACAGATAGGTCGCAGATGGAAACCACAGAAGTGCAGAACGGTCCGTCGTTTGACTTACGGACCGTAGTCCATCGCCGTGGTTTTACACTTGGGTGAAAATTTGCAGATGCTTCCAATGACGGACCCCATCTACGGTCCGTAGACGGGGTATCGTGGAAGCCATCAGTGCTAGGTATCATATATTTTTGGCGTTTGATTTCAACACTAACACAGCCTC
>NW_006241696.1:0-1254 GCF_000226075.1 Solanum tuberosum
CTTCCTTATCCATGCTTAAAGGTCATACATTTTTGAGCATAAAATGTTTATGATTTCTGTTGAAATTCAATCTTTCCTTGCTTTGGTGTGATGCCTTAGATTTGTGGTTAATATTTGGTATTATTTGTCATGGCTAGATCTTGGATAATAGTCATCTTATTCAAATATCTAAGTAGTGTTTAAGCCTTTCCAAAATCAAATACCCATTGGTTTTCTCTTCATTCAATTCATAGGTGTTTTATTTTTCTTAAATCTGTGTCTTGATGTTTACCACCTTCGCTTCGAACGGTGCTGTCCCCATTCACGTTTTTTTTACAGCATACTTAGTTCACTGCATTTTGTATCATTTTCTTCAATTTGGCTAAAAGGAACAAATTATTGCCTTGGTATGTGCATTAAATAGTGTGTTACCCATTTTATTAAAATGGTCAGTAGTTTTGTTAATCCCTCTCGTGTTTAATTTGGTTGAAAACTATGTTCAAATCCATATTCCTTTAGCCATATGTTGCTTACTTTGCTTTTTTTTTTTGTATGAACTCACCCCTTCTGAGTCCATGGTGGACCTCTCTCTTGCATCTTCGAGATGAGCCGTAAAGGCTCAATTTTACCCTTTTCTCGAGTCAACCCCCCTATGTATTTGGAAGCCGTTACAGATCCCGAAGGCCCAACGTAGTGCTGGAAATTAGTTCATAAATGTTCAAAGCCCAAGAAATGGGCTGTATACAGCAGTATACACTTATTATACAGCGATATACAGCTCAAAAACGTAAAAATACAGGGCTAAGGCAAAATACAGGTGTTTGGAAGCAGGAGATACATGGAAAGAGTTGATATACATGCCGATATACACTGATATGCAGTCAATGTATAACAAAAACGGGATTGGGTTAAAACCCAAAAACTTGCAGCGAAGTTGGCCCAAAAAGGGGCCCAATTTCATTATCTCTTTTACTCTCCTAATGGTTTTGATTATGTCTGACTAATTTTTATATAACTCTAACTTTAAAATTGTTAGTTAACTCAATTAAATCCCCAAAAGACGAACTATATTCTTTATGTTAAGATTTTAATAAAATTTCAATTTTATCAACTCTTGTATTTTTTACATATTTAAATATTGTTTTTAGTTAAAACTTTCATTTGTCTTTAATTAGTTTAAAATGATTTCTTGATTTATCGACTAAATTAGTTCAAATTATTATGAGCCAAATAAATTTAAATTAATCTAGTTTGTTAAAATTCTAATAACTTGTC
>NW_006241697.1:0-1254 GCF_000226075.1 Solanum tuberosum
GCGACTTGGAGCCTCGATGAAACCTCACTTAACTTCAGACTCATCACCTCATCTCTTTGAACTACATGTGACCTAATTCCCTTATAACCCGGGATATGTAGGATGTCCAAAACCAAGACTCGGTCGCACAAATTTTGTCTTTCAAATAAGAGTCCGGTCAAAATTTATCGCATTGTCTACTTCTTTGTCCGAAAACACTTCGTGTTTCCTGTCAAAGAGGGGCAAACTGCAGACACATAATTTTTGACCGAACTTAAGGTTTTACACCATTTTTAGTGCTTAAATATTTTGTTTAAATATTTAAAATTAAATACTTTATGTTTCATCATATTTTAGTAAGTTTATTTTAAAAAGATTTGAAATCTAAAAAAAAAAACTATATGTTTTAATTTAATTTAAATTTAACAAATAAGCCAGTGTTTCTTATTTTTAATTAACTATTTAACTTATCTTGTATTTAACTATTAGTTCAAGAAGGTAAGATATTTTTTTATATAATTTAATTAAAAAAACAATTACTAACTTAAACTAACCCAATATAACTTGGATAAGCATACCCTGGTTCACATATTCGAATGAAGAAAACACCTGAGAACGAATTTTTGTATGTGTTTATAGCGTGGTATGCTTTTATAAAGTGATTTGATTATTGTAGGCCGATTGTTGTTGTAGACGCTAGCCACCTCAAAATCAGCATATACTGGAGCATTCGTATCAGCCAACACTTTGGATGGAGCAGGTATTTTAGATACATAAATACATTATAATTTTATTTATTTTTTATTCACCTTTTTTATACATTATAATAGGGAATATATTACCTTTGGCATACATAGTTATTGATTCAGAAAATGATGCTGCTTGAACATGGTTCTTTGAACAATTCAAAGAAGCTTATGGTGAAAGAGAGAATATGTGTGTGGTATCTGACCGACATAATAGCATAATAAAGGTTGTATCTATTGTATACAACAATATCCAACATTACGCCTGCATACGGCACTTGTGGGCTAATGTATGCAAGAATTTTCGAAAAGCAAATGAGCAATTGAGTGAAGTATTCTACACTATGGCAAAAGCATATACTCAAACTGATTTTGATAAGCTAATGAAAAGAGTTGAGCAGTTTGATGTAAGGGTGAAGAACTACTTGGAGTTGGTTGGAAATGTGAAGTGGGCAAGGTTGTATACACCAGTTCCTCGTGGTTTGGTGATGATGTCGAATATTGCAGAGTGCATCAATTCGACATTGGT
>NW_006241698.1:0-1254 GCF_000226075.1 Solanum tuberosum
GAAAATTGATAATTTATTACAAAAAGGTTTGATCAAGTCTTCCAAATCACCATGGTCGTGTACTGTTTTTTATGTTAATAACACAGTAGAAAAAGAACGAGGTGTTCCCAGGTTAGTTATAAATTATAAACCTTTAAATAAATTTTTAAAATGGATTAGATATCTTATTCCAAATAAAAGAGATTTATTAACCAGATTATATGATGCTAATATCTTTTCAAAATTTGATTTAAAATCTGGATATTGGCAAATCCAAATATTTAGAGACCATTCATATAGAACGGCATTTAATGTTCCGTTTGGACAGTACGAATGGAATGTAATGCTTTTTGGGTTAAAAAATGCTCCCTCAGAATTTCAAAAAATAATAAATGATATTTTTAATCCCTATTTGGATTTCATCCTAGTTTATATTGATGATATTTTGGTATACTCAAAGACTCTTGAAATGCATATTAAGCATATAGACATTTTTAAGAAATTAGTTATTCAAAATGGTTTGGTCATATCTAAACCTAAAATGAGTCTTTTTCAAACAGAGGTTAGATTTCTGGGTCATTTGATTTGTCAAGGAAAAATGACTCCTATTGAGCGATCTATTGAATTCGCATCGAGATTCCCTGATATTATTACAGATAAGATGCAATTGCAGCGGTTTCTGGGAAGTTTAAACTACATTTTCCACATTCTACAAGAATTTGTCTCGAGATTTAGCTCCGTTATATGACAGGCTAAAAAGGATCATAAGAAGCCTTGGACTAATAGTATCACAGATCTTGTAAAGACTATTAAAGAAGAGTTAAATCTTTACCTTGTTTAACCCTTGCTAATCTGGCTTGGACCAAAGATTGTAGAGACGGATGCGTCTAATATTGGGTATGGAGGTATATTGAAACAAATTAATCCGCATGATAAAAATGAATATCTTATTCGATTTCATTCAGGAAAATGGAGCGATGCTCAGAAAAATATGCAACGGTAGCTCATGAAATGTTAACTATCGTTAAGTGCGTATAAAAATTTCAAGATGATTTATATAATCAAAAATTCTTGATAAAAATTGATGCTCAGTCAGTCAAGTATATGTTTGATAAAGATTTTAAACATGATGCGTCTAAGTTAATATTTGCTAGGTGGCAGGCACAATTTTCCCTCCCAGACTTCTTATCTAGAGAATATCTTACTTCTTAAAAAATGAGTTTTCTTGACTTTTTTACTGGTATTACTTTGGTTACAATTTTGAAGGCAGTTCCT
>NW_006241699.1:0-1254 GCF_000226075.1 Solanum tuberosum
GATAATCAAATCATCTGTTTTTCTTGATAGCAGAAGAAAAGAGAGGAGAGAAAACAAATAGAAGAAACATACAGTGGCTTTATCGGAGAAAGAAGCGAAGAGAGGAGAGAAAACAAATAGAAGAAACATACAGTGGCTTTATCGAAGAAAGAAGCAACAGAGCCTGGGTACTATCAGTAGGAGTTCATCAAATTAAAGAAGGTGCAACTGAAGAGGAGTGTCAATTTGGACATTCTCACAAGTCAGATTGGGCTATTAAAACATGACAGATTAACTTGGAATCTTGGACACAGCCCAAATTATTCTCGTACTGAGTAACACTAGTTTCGGTATTCCAGTAGTACAATATCCCAGCACTACAATCAATTAAACCCTTCCAAGATTGCGATAAAGTTGAATCATCTGGTGCATAACAAAGTCCTAAGGAAGCCATAACAGTATCAACTACTTAAGCTACCTAAGGCAATTCATGAAAAGAGTCATATATGAATTGACCAGATACAATGACAAGCAAAGGGTACTGTAGTACGGAGTAAACGAGACTATGCTACAAGCATACGATTATCAAGTAAATCAGATAATAACTAAACAGATATTCCCAATGAAAACAATCCGAAGTCCAAACCCAGATTGCTATTCCACAAGGGAATAAAAATTCCAGATGACAGCTTATGTCTATCGAGTTGAAGTACAAAGACATTTCTAGCATTCTCAACCCCATATCGGCTATGAATGATCCACTTGTAATATTAACACCTTAACTACCAAGATAGGGAACCGATATCCATGAATCTATTTCTTTAGCTTCAAGTCAATCAACTTTACAAGCCTCCCCCCTCCCCCTTTTTTCTTTTCCAACAACTCAAAAACCAAAATCAGAAACAAAAACAATACGACACAGAAAACAGTGTAAACTCATAGTCCGACAACCAGGAAAAAAATAACTTTGCTAATCTTTTGTAAGGATTCTTGAAATTATAAGTCGTTGGAGCTAAACAGACCATGTAAACTGGATTGGAAGGTCAATATGAAAGAGAGGGCATCAAATAAATCCGCCTTATAATCATGACCACAATAATTACACTTCGCTCTATCAACTCTGTTAGCATCTTTGAACTTCTAAAAATGTTCCCAAGCACTTGGTCTAGATTGTATGGTTTCTCTTTTCTTTGTACCTATACTAGTAGTTTCAACCAAATTTGTAGGTGAAGAAGTTCACTTTCAGTTAAACCCACCTCATTTACTCTACTTTCA
>NW_006241700.1:0-1253 GCF_000226075.1 Solanum tuberosum
CACGGGGTTTCGAACGAGATCGGAGCACCCCGTCGGATTTTAAGTTTTGCAAATTGTTGCAGATTTTTTGCAATAAATGCAGAAAACCAGCAACAATTCCCAAAACTTCAAACTCTCATAACTCTCTCATCTCTCATCCGATTTAGGCGATTCGAAGTGCGGGAGCTTCGTATTTTCGGTGGCTTCGCTGTAGGGTGTTCGAAAGTTGTTGCGTGCGCGTAGTTCGAGGTAAATTCGCGATGAAACCTGACTGCTGTACCTTTTTCGAGTCCTTGTTTTTGGTAAAAAAAATTTGGCCATATCTTACTCATTTTAGCTCGGTTTTGGGTGATTCGAAATCCCACGTGTTGAGAATTGTCGTGGCTTCATCGTAGAGTGTTCAAATAGGGCTAGGCACCTTTTGATTTTCGTTTGTTTCGAGTTTTTGGACTAGCTGCTGTAGGGTTTCTTTTAGCAGATTAAAGTCTGGTTTCTTCCTTGTTGGATTTTGCTATGTTTTGAGCCTCGAATTGTGTTCCATTTTGGGGACATAAAGTTTGGGGTGCTGTTTAGGGTCTCTTGACGGAGTTAAATTAGGACTGTTCGGTGCGGATCCCACGATTTCCGTTTTGACTCCAAAATTGACCCGTCTCCGTTTATTGTGATTTTGGTGTCTAAATAACCGTAGTAACGTTGTGACTCTATTTTTCATAGCGGGGAAGCGGTTTGAGACTGTTCGGAAAGGGAAAGCTCCGGTAAAGTGATTTGGAGAGCGTGCGATGGGCCTTAAGGTAGGCTACGGCTTTCCTTTATTTTAGATTGAGCTTAACTGTGTAAAAACACGTCGATTGGAGTGAATTGGGGGTGGGTACTAGTTTACTACTTTACTTTGATTAGATACCTTATGTTAGGATCGATTGGCCACATTTCGAGTATAGTATCATGTTAACCGGTTTATTAGGGTTGCATGTCTATGTGCTAAATGCTATTGTATGCTTGTATGCTTTGTATTGTATGCCTTGTTAATCCTTAACCGTAAGCATGATGTCCTTAGTCTAGGTTAGGCTAGCATTGCCTTAGACTTATGACCCGTGTGGGCTGGATAGCCTTGACTTTCTACCGACGTCGTTCGGATGACTTAGCTCCCTGTAGACTGAAATAGCAGACTTGAGTCTGATAGATTGAGCCTTAGATTAGGCGTTATCGCTACCTGCTGCACTTCTGTATCTTCTCCCTCACATTCTGCGGTTCCGGCGCATTCTCGAAGGTTTGGT
>NW_006241701.1:0-1252 GCF_000226075.1 Solanum tuberosum
CCTTGGCAAGGTATAAGACGGTCCTGGCAGTGTGAGAGAAAATGTCGTATCATCACAATAGCTTTTAAGTAATGGTTGTTGGTTAGAGAAACTCCCACAGAATAATTGAAGCAAATAAGGCACATATGAGGTAAAACAATTCAACAAATATTAGCAACTAGTCAAAGAGAGTCAAGTCATTATGGTTAGAACTTAATTAGATTCCATATTTCTAAATACACAGTGTTGTGCCGTAATATAGCTATTTCTAGAAAAATCACTTTTTGAAATGTTCTAAGTATAAAACAATTTGAGAAATACTTAGAAAGAGTCGCCACTTAATTTTTTTAAAAGAAATTAAGAAAACTTATAATTTTCAAAGATTTAAACAGAAAAAATCATTTGAAAATACCAAAGAGGGTTCGGGGTTCAATTTACACTTCGAGAAGGGTTTAAGCATTCGAAGTGCCCACTAACATGCGGTTGACCTGCGACTTGACTAAAATATATTTTGACTAATTTTTTGGGAATATGTTTTAACATAAAAACAATAACTTACAATATTTGATTAACTTTGAGAAAATAATTAAATAAATGACGTATTTATATTATTCTATATTTTTTTAAGAGAAAGGGATCCAAAATGGAACATTTGACTCGAAATACATTATGATTAGAATATTAATAAAACTAAATTAATTAGAATTTATTTGATTCACTTTGAAATAATAATTTAAACCAACATAATAAATCAAGGCATAAAATTCATTTTTTTATTAATTGACTAACCCTTCTGAGAAAACGACTAAGTATATATATATATATTTTTTTTTAATTGGAAAAGTTTGACTAACATTTTTAAAGTTTATTTAAGAAAAAATATTTTAACTAAACATAATAATTTTAAAATGAGTATGATATGAATAAGTGAAGAGGCGTTAAAACATATATCTTAAGAATAAAAGGTTTAACTTAATTAGAAAGTATAATTTGATCAACATATTTGATTAATAAAGTAAAATAAATATTAAAAGTTAACCAACACAAAGAAAATAACTTATCTTTTGGGGAATCTAATTAAGTTAATTAAAAATTATAAAGTTAGTTAGAGTTAAACAACAAAACAATAAATAATCACAATTAAATAATTAAAGAGTAAGGGAGAGATGAATTTGGGCCCCCTTTTTGGGCCAATTTTGCTGAACGCTGGATTTTTTTTGGGCTAATCCAATTCCCATTTTTGCGTATACACTAGGCGTATATCAGTGTATAT
>NW_006241702.1:0-1252 GCF_000226075.1 Solanum tuberosum
GATGGTAAAACAAAAGATAACCCAAAATCTAGAGAAGGCTTGAAAGAGTTCCGTCGACGACCTGAATTACATGTTGTTGATGGAAAATACCCGAAAGCTATTTACACACTAAAAGAAGAGTCAAAAAAATTGTTGTGTGAATGGGTGAAAAATCTGAAGTTTCCTGATGGATATGTCTCAAATATGGGAAGGTGTGTGGACATGAAAAAACACAAGTTATTTGGTATGAAAAGTCACGATTGTCATGTATTCATGCAAAGATTGGTTCCTATTGCATTCCGTAAGCTATTACCAAAAAAGGTGTGGGAAGCACTTACTGAAATGAGTCTTTTCTTTAGGGATGTCACTGCTACAGTAATACGTGAAGAGGATATGGTACGACTTCAACAAGAAATACCTGAAATACTTTGTAAATTAGAGCGTGTATTCCCTCCTAGCTTCTTTGATTCAATGGAGCATCTCCCTGTGCATCTCGCTTATGAAGCAATGCTAGCTGGTCCGGTACAATATTGATGGATGTATCCATTTGAGAGGTAAGATTTCATTTATATATTCAAGTACTTCATTTTTTTGGGCAATTAAACTGATTTTGTTAATCACTAAGCGACAATACAAAACTTAGAGAGGAACCAACCAGTAACCTTCCCTTCTTAGACAACAGCTTAGAGAGGAGCCAACCAGTAACCTTCCCTTCTTAGACAACACTTAAATAACTTTCAGTATCTCCAATATAAAGTCATAACTCAAATTAAATAGGACTTAAAAGCTCAAATAAACTCATGTTACTTCTTAAATAGCTGCATAGGCCAGTCTTCACAACATGTAGTATTATGACATATGAGATTTTCTAAGGAACATATCCTCCAACACCTCTTAAAGTTTTATAAGTGTATGATATTTTGTCTCCCCCTATGTTCTATTTGTGTATTTAAAATGATAATCTGCCAGAATTTCAACATATGACACATTTTTCTTATCATCCAAAAAGCATATTGGGCACCTCTATGTGATCTGCTAGTCTCCAATATCTTATATAGTATGTATGGGCCAAATTGATTCATAGTCTTTCCCTGTTCTAACTCAATAACCATAACAGTTTGCAAATTGGAGCTTGATTCCAGACCTTCAAGTTAATGGTCAAGCCTCCTACACCTTTAGGAAGAGTCACTTTGTGTTATGCTACAAGTGTCCTTTTAGAAATATTGGTCAAACGTGCCCACAAATATTTTCTACAAGCAGCTTCGATGAGTTT
>NW_006241703.1:0-1251 GCF_000226075.1 Solanum tuberosum
TTGTAATTGAAATAGTTATTGATAATTGTTCCTTCCCATCTAATTGAATTAGACTTAGCACTTATGACGTGTGTCACACCCCTTTTTTTTCCCAAACGAAAATGTTTGAAAAAAATAGAGTTTCTCCAATTAAAGTGACATTTTGAAAAGGGATTATTTTATTTCAGAGTCGCCACTTGGAATTGAGTTTTGGTGTTCCAAGTCACCTAATTTTTACCCCTAATCAAAAGGAAGTTGACTCTAATTTTTAATGGTCTGCGAACTAGAAATCTGGATAAGAAATTCTATTGACCAAGGGGAAGGTATAAGGCACCCCTCGAGTCCCGTGGTTCTAGCACAGTCGCTTCATTGACTTATATCTTGGCCTGACTCAGCTTTTGGATATAGTACTTATTAGCTATACATTTACCTATATTCCACCCTCTTTGATTTATTGTAATTGTCTTATTTAATATTTTTTTTTGAAAATCCGAGAAATTTTAGTATTGTCATTTTAGTGAGAATAGATATTTGAATTATAATAGGAGGTAAACTTCTACGGGATTTAGGATTAATTTTAGAAAAAGAAAATGTTAAAGAGGTTGAAACCAATTTCTTGAAATTTTTCTTTTTCTTATTTTTCTTCTATTTTTTTTTTTGCACGTTACTTTTTGTAGTTTTTACTTTCATTCATTTTTTTTTAACATTCTGTTTCTTCTTGCTTTTATTTTATTTTCATTTGATTTTTGTCTAACAAAATATTTCTTTTTCTAATTTTCTTCTATTTGTTTTTTTGACGTTATTTTTTTTTTTTGTAGTTTTTACTTTTTATTTTATTTTATTTTTTCTTTACATTCTGTTCCTTCTTCTTCTTACTTTTATTTTTATTTGTTGTTTTTATCTAACAAAAATGTTTTTCTTCTTTTTTATTTAAATAATTTTTTGGCTAAGTTTTGTTTTCCCCCTTTTTTATTTTTAGCTTTTCTTTATTTCTTGCTCTTTATAACTTTTCATCTTTTGTTTCTTCTGTTTTTGTTTTAAATGTTTATTTATTTTATTCTTACTTTCTTTTTAATGATCTATTCCTCTTTTTTTTTTTTATTATCTTCATCTTTCTATTCTGCACTATTTTGTTTTATTATTATACTTTTCTCTGCTCACGTTTTCTTTTTTTATTTTGTATATTATTTTTTTAATTAATTTTTCCTTTTAAACTAATTGAGAGAAAAATAATACACGTAGTGATATAATAATTTTTCTTCACCAAATGAT
>NW_006241704.1:0-1251 GCF_000226075.1 Solanum tuberosum
CTTAGGTTTTTGGCCTAAGTTGGCTATTCAAACAAACAACAAATAATGAGGATTATGGGTAATGGGTCAATAAAAGGTAGCAATGTTATCAAGTTTCTTCCAAGAAAAGGTTTAGGCTCAAAAGGTGCTCAAAAGAGGTTCACACACTCACAAGGTAAGCCACAAAAGAGGTATAATTTTACATTGGTTCACACTCTTTAAAGTTGCCTAAGATCATCTCAAGAAATTGCATCACTTAGTCAACCGGACTAACGGGGTAAATTATAGGTGTCATCATGCATGGTTCACGGTAAGCTCGTCACACAAGGCATTTACACCAAAGTCAAACAAGACTCCACACTTTCGCTAGTGTGCAATATTCATTACCAGAGACTCGATTCAATAATTGGCTAGTCACAACGAGGTGCAAAGAGTTCACATATTGTCTATGCAACTTCAATTAGCCTCGTTTTAGTCGCGCATTCATTTATATTCGATTATGAGCACTATTCAAGTCATCGGTATTGATCAAAACCAATACTCAAATTTGCACAAGAACAACCACATTCCACACAAATAAGGGGTGTTGTCAAAATGAGGAGGAGGTTCACTGAGGACACTGAGCAATCTCCACACCCCACCAAAAATAGTCAACATTGTCCCCAATGTGGGTAGAGAGCGAGTATTTATCGCAAATAAACTAAATATGAACAATAAATAAAAACTGACAAGAATTGAAAACAATCTAGTATGTAAACAGGTAGAGCAGGGTCACGAGGAATCTTCACTAAATTGCCCAGTTGGCGATGGAGTGAAATGGTTGCCGAGTGCTTCGACGATCCGCCTAATGTTCTTTAGATCGCCCTTAGTTCCAGTAGACTGCACTCCCAGAGAAGACGGATCGGCGAAGTGTAGTGGATCGCTGAACACCTCGGTGATCCGCATAATGAAATTAAAGCATCGCCGGTCGATCCTTGAGGAGCGTTGTCCGCTTTCATTAGAAAGGGCGAGGAAAATTGGGTCGCCTAAACACATCGGTGACTTGCCAGATCTTATAGAGACGGTTGTGCAGTCGATGATCCAGACATTACCGACTGAGACGTCCACAACAACTCCTAGTGGATATGTCATTGATATTCCATCTGAGGCTACTCCGGACACTGATGCCCATATACAGACTGCTACACCAGCTACTGTGACCCCGACAGAGAGAGAGGCTACATAGAAATGACTTTCTTTACCTCCCTCTCTATCTTATTATATTTTTACTGT
>NW_006241705.1:0-1251 GCF_000226075.1 Solanum tuberosum
ATAAAATTTTAAAATTACATATATAATGTCGGGTTGGCTTTTTATAGTTAAAGTCAAACCAACCCAAATATAGTCGGGTTTTTTTTTCCAATACCAAACCAAGTCAAACCAAACCACTAGTCGGGTTTTTTCAATTTGACTCGATTTACGGTTTGGTTCAGTTTTGTACACCCCTACTTGCTAGGATTCTACACCTCTAATGTTTTTCAGTTTGCAACTACCATTTCAAGGAACTAGTCTAGATAGATACAAGAGTTGCTGATAAAGTACGAATAGAAAATATAATAAATAACGAAAAATAATCACATAACTTTCACTTGAGAACATAGTAGATGGTAGTTGATGATAAGTAATTGCAATTCCACGCTTCAAGCAACCTGAAACAAACTTATACCAACATAAGGTGTAACAAAAATAGTATCAATACACCACACACGCTGAGTTGACATCACAGACCGACGTGAATTAATTTCACGTAAAACATCACAAAATCAATAGAAATAACAGTACATTATGCCAACATATATTATAACACAAGCAATATCTCTCCATATCTTTTCTAACCTTAATCATGATTTTCATTATCGATCTCTTAGCATACTCTCTAACCTTAAATATTAATCTCACATAGATATAACTTTTTCAGATGTCAATACGATAATACTCCTATTATATACATAATTTTCCTACATTATATTACTCAAATATCAAAAGTATATCACTTGATATATTTTAGGTATGTCACACATATTTTATATACCTTGTGTATTTTCAACTACGAATTGTTCTAGCCACTTTTTTTTAAACTTTATTATTACTATTTTTACTATCTATTTTAGCAAGTAGGTGAAATAAATAACTCTTCATAGTTACAATTTGCTTAATTATGCTCCATATCTATAGTTTTGTTTGCTATGGGTATATTTGTTTGTATATTTAGCTTTCAATATACAAACAAGGTAAGTATATTTCTGTATTTATACATTTAAGAATTGTTTAGAACTTTATTTATAAATTTCGCTTGCAAATATGCAAACATGGTAATTTATTATGAATTTTCATAACTTATACAAATCAAATGTATCAACAAATCATATACAAATAACTAGGTAAGCATATACAAAATTTGGATTTATACAATCAGAAATCGAATTATACAAATTCTGAAACTATACAATTAGAAATCGAATAGCAAAATTTAAGAAACAGTAACTACTAATAAAAATATCTGAAAGTGTAAGCATGGAGCAT
>NW_006241706.1:0-1251 GCF_000226075.1 Solanum tuberosum
TTTTCCGCGATGCATGACTTCTTTCTCTTGCTATGCAGGACTTCTTTCTCTTGCAATGCATAATTTCTTTCTCTTGCAATACATGAGCTTCTTTCTCTTGTAATGCATGAGCTTTCTTCTCTTGTAATGCATGAATCTCTTTTCTTGCTATGCATGACTTCTTCGCCATGCATGATTTATCTGTCTGCTGTACATGTCTTCCTCTTGCTATACATGGATCTTTGATGATGCCTCCCTGATACCAAATGAAGATGACGCTTCACCAAGCAACATAGGCAATCTTCTGGGTATCTTTTGGATGGCGGTATCTTCTCAATTGACAATATAAATCAAAATGACTCTCGGAGTAGTGGTATCATCTCATTTGACAATACAATATAAATGACTCTGCGGGTAGTGATATCGTCTCAATCGACAATATAAAAGAAATGACCCTCGGAGTAGTGGTATCATCTCATTTGACAATACAATATAAATGACTCTGCGGGTAGTGATATCGTCTCAATCGACAATATAAATAAATAACCTTCAAGGTAAGAATATTATCATATCTGATAATATAATGCAGATAAATATCTTTCAGGTATCTTTAGTTGCTGGAAAATAATAATATTTCTCTCTTCAAGGTTTTCTTTTGTCCCATCTCCGAACATAATTACATGTTCATTATGGACTTCGCTTTGCAGGGAATTGGACGAAATAATGTTATTCATATTCCAAAATCTTTGATATAAGCAGCATAATCTATTTCCTGTATCCACAGAAAAATTGTCAATTTTGGGGAGCTCTCCGCCCTTTTGACTTCTCCATATTCATTGAATGGTGGAATATGCCCATTTTGAGGTGAACTTATAGACCTGCGTCCACAAAAAAATTGTTAGTTTAGAAAAAATGAACTGATCTGTGTCGATCCCTTCGGTTGTCTGCTTCTTGTCTTGCTATCTCCGGTTGATTTCTCCGATCTCCCGCTCTTAATAGATAAGACAAAATATTTTAAAGTAAAAATAATTAAAAGGTGAGGGAAAAGTTCTTTTAAGGAAAAATAGATTTTCAAAGATAATGTTTGGGAAAAGTCACTGCCGAGTGTCATGCCACGTCAAACTTAATGAACGCCATTTGGAGGTGATGTTTTGGGATCTATTTGATTACTTGTTGGGAAGTATCCAAAGTTGCTCCAAACTCTCGCTGAACCTTGTTGAAAATTTTGAGATCATCCTCAAAAATTTCTGTCCCAGTTAACTGTCTTGACTT
>NW_006241707.1:0-1249 GCF_000226075.1 Solanum tuberosum
CCCTATTTAGTATAGCTACAGGCTCCTCCTCATAAGATAAATTCTCATCAAGCAATACCGAATCCCAACGAATAATGTAGTTTCCATCATCATGGTATTTTTTCAGCATGGACACATGAAATACCGGGTGCACTCCTGATAACCCTGGAGGCAAGGCCAATTCATAGGCCACCTCCCCCACGCGCTTAAGAACTTCAAATGGCCCAATGTACCTCGGACTAAGCTTACCTCGCTTACCAAACCGCATCACACCCTTCATGGGTGAAACCTTTAACAAGACTTGCTCACCTTCCATAAACTCCAAGTCCCTAACTTTCTGATCTGCATACTCCTTCTGCCTGCTCTGAGCTGCTAAAAGCTTCTCCTGAATGAATTTCACTTTCTCTAACGATTCCCTCAAGAGATCGGTACCCCAAGGCCTCACCTCAAATGAATCAAACCAACCAATGGGAGACCTACATTTCCTCCCATACAATGCCTCAAATGGGGCCATATCAATACTCGAGTGGTAGCTATTGTTGTACGAAAACTCTGCTAAAGGTAAGAATTGATCCCAATGACCACCAAAATCTATCACGCACGCACGAAGCATATCTTCCAACACTTGAATTGTTCGCTCAGACTGTCCATCAGTTTGAGGGTGAAATGCGGTACTAAGATCCAATCTAGTACCTAATTCAGCATGCAAGGTCCTCCAAAAGTTAGAAGTAAATTGCGTACCTCTATCTGATATGATGGAAATTGGAACTCCATGCAATCGAACAATCTCACGGATATAAAGTTTGGCTAACTTCTCCGCATTGTAAGTCATCTTGACTGGAACGAAGTGAGCAGACTTAGTTAACCTGTCAACAATTACCCAAATAGAATCAAACTTACCCAATGTCTTTGGAAGACCACCACAAAATCCATTGCAATTCTTTCCCACTTCCATTTCGGAATGGGCATTCTTTGAAGTGTGCCTCCAGGCCTCTGATGTTCATACTTTACCTGCTGACAGTTCGGACATTGGGCAACAAAATCAACAATGTCACGCTTCATTCTACTCCACCAATAATATTGTCTCAGATCACGATACATCTTGGTTGCACCTGGATGTATAGAATACCTCGAACTATGAGCCTCTGCAAGAATAGTATGAGTCAAGTCATCAACACGGGGTACACACACCCGCCCCTTAATTCTCAAGACACCTTCCTCATCAATCACAGCCTCCTGCTCTTCGAGTATATCAGGATATCATCAATGA
>NW_006241708.1:0-1249 GCF_000226075.1 Solanum tuberosum
CCGCCATAAAAATTTTCGTAAGACATATCTTAAAGGATGAGACACCAACTTGACCACAAATTGAGACCTTTTTTTTCCACCCGATGTGTCAATCTCTGTAATAGAGTCTAATTAATTTGGATTTGTGTTGGATAGGGCCTTTTTTCGAAGGGTAGCGCTAGCCTATCAAGGAATTTTTCATATTAAGGACATGAACTCGAGATCTCTAATTAAGAGAGAAGCAGTCTCTTCCACTACAACACATCCTTTGGCGTGGTCCACAAATTTGAGACTTCATCAATTATATTACTCCATATTAGTTGAATATCCTTTTAGTTTTCTCAATTCTAGGATATTTTTTTATTGGGTAAATGGAACTAGCTAGCTATTTAACAACCATAATATTTTTAATTTTAATTATTTTGAATTTTGAATTTTTTTTTTATACCCATGAGTGTTAGGACTCGAATCTGAAACTTCTGACTAAAAATTGATGTAATCATCAAAGAGTTTGCCAACTTTCGTACATTAATAGTGTTACTAGATTGCTTAAAACATGATTATTATTTATATTTATAATAAGCGTAAGTGGTGATTTGAGAGGTTTAGTATTTTGTTTTATAGGGTGCAAGCTGTATGGCTAGGTCCTTATTTTGTTTTGGAGGGGGACATGCTGATGGCCACTATATATTGTCCCACGTTTTTCTTTTAAAAAATAAACATTTGTTTCCTACTCACTATTCTGAGCTCTCCAATGTTCTAACTAAATTTGGATTGCACAGACTCACACTATAGCGCTTATTTAGGGGTGATGCTCCCAATAAGATTTTTTTTCAAATCTAGTGCTCAAATCTGAGACCTTTGATTAAGAGTGGAACAATCTCGTCACTACAACACAACTTATGCTGGTCATGAGAAATTTTTCAATATTACATAATCAGTTGAATGACATATTTTACAAGTGTGGTTCAAATAATTATCTAGTTATTTACAAATATAAAACGAATTAATATAAATATCGATCCATCAATAAATGAATTCAACTATCCTTTTACCGATCGATCAATTATGAAACCGACAAATGACAATCATGTTATATATATTGAATAATTAAATTCAAAAAATGAAATGCCAACAAACTGAGGGAAGTCGATATTTATCGATACATTAATTGCAATTAGGGGTGTATAAAACCGAATCGAAAATTGAACCAAATCGCAAATTGAGTCAAACTAAAAAAAACCCGACTAGTGGTTTGGTATTGGAAAAA
>NW_006241709.1:0-1248 GCF_000226075.1 Solanum tuberosum
TGGGAATATCACACTCCCTTACTTTCAACTGATGGTATCTAGATCTGAGGTCTATCTTAGAAAAATAAGAAGCACCCTGAAGTTGATCGAAAAGATCATCAATTCTCGGAAGAGGATACTTGTTCTTGATGGTAACCTTGTTCAATTGGCGGTAATCTATACACATCCTAAGGGAACCATCTTTCTTTCTCACAAACAAGATCGGAGCGCCCCAAGGTAAGACACTTGGTCGAATAAACCCTTTCTCTAAAAGATCTTTTAATTGCTCTTTAAGATCTTTCAACTCTGCTGGAGCCATTCTATATGGCGGAATAGAGATAGGACGAGTATCTGGAAGAACATCTATACCGAAGTCTATCTTTCTCTCAGGAGGGACTCCGGGTAGATCATCAGGGAAGACTTCTGGAAACTCTTTTACTATAGGAACTGACTGAATAGGAGGTACGATTTTTGTGTTCAGTTTATATGTTCGATGAATAGTTTTCTCATGATAAGCTGATTAGCTTGAATGTGCAAAAGATCCATTTGTTTGGGCTTGCCCATTAATGAAAATCTGGAAATCTCAATCGATATTGTAGTCATCCTTTAATTTTTTGTATCCATTTTCACTTTGGTATACTTATTTATAATTTTTGGCTTGCTGTGGTGTCATGTGAATATAATTTCATTTTGACTTAAGCCAAACAATGTGTTCTTAGCATATCCTTTCATGTGTCTTTTAATTTAGTCGTTATATACTTCCGTCTACTATTCTTGAACACTATCTGATGCTATGAGCTTTCAAGTTTTAATATTTAGTTTGGTCAAGTTAGCTTGTTTAGCTCCTGGTTGGGTTGAAAATATTTTGGTATAACTATGGTAAGTCTCAATGTTAAAAATCAGTAGCATCATCTTGGTGTATACATGTGCAGTGACCTCATTTTGCTTAAATATCTTTTGTTCTCAATGTCCTTTCCTTCGGTTCTCTTTAGACTTTTCAATTTCATGGTGTTGCTTTTCTTTCTAGATTGTAAAAATAATTTTTGAAGTATCTAATTTACTTGATTTCTCTTTTTATGTGTAATACCAAAACTTCACGTAACATATATGTTATTATATAATTTATTGAGAAACATATATCTATTTATTACTATAATTTTATCATCAGTTAAAATCATTTAAAGCAAGTTATATAAATTATTATTTTAACTACCTCATGTTAAATTACTTTCATTACTATACTAGATTGTTCTCCTAATTTAATGAATA
>NW_006241710.1:0-1248 GCF_000226075.1 Solanum tuberosum
AATAAAATAAATGAGTTCTTTTACTTAGTTAAAAATTTTTTTAAAAAAATAAAAATAAAAATTAGTCAAAGTCATTTTAGTCAACCGCAAGTTAGCGGATAAGAGAAATCGAATTTTCAAAAGAAACAAAGTCACCACTTATTTTTTTAGTAAGAATCAAGAAAAAAACTTAAGATTTTTTTATTTTATTTTTCGAGTAAAACAATTATCAGTACATAAAATTTAAACTTTAAAAAAACATCTACATGTCTGGTCATAAGTTTCAACTTTATTTGAAATTTTATGAAATTAGAGATAAAGATAAAATTGTATTTAATTATACTTTTTCTAAGAAAAAAAAGGAAAAGTGCATTCAATGAAAAGTATAATTGTATTTAATTATACTTTTTCTAAAAAAAAGGAAAAGTGCATTTAATGTAAAGTGCATAAAAACTTTGACTAATATTGTACAGTGTATTTTTTCATTATATTGATATGTAAAAAAAATTGCAATTTATAATATTTTTCATACAGTTTTTGAATATTTAAATTTTTTGCTTAAAATATCAAATTAATATAATCTAATTTAACTTTAAAAATGAGTCAAATTGACTTTGAAAAACGTAATATGACAACTAAAAATGAAGGGAGAGGATCGTAGCAAACCACTTATTTGACTACTTGAAGCAAAAAAAAAAACAAAGAATATTAACATTGTGGGCCGTTTAATTTACTTCCACATTATTGGTTCATCATCCCTTAGTTCCCTATAAATTGAGACACCAATTCACTAGTTTTTCATCTTCACTTCAACTTTTCTTTTTTCTCAAAATTTTTTTAAAAATTTTCTAATATGAAGAAGGGTAGTTCCCTTTCTGCGATACTTTTGGTCACGACACTTGTTATTTTACTTGGCAAATTATTGGTGGTAGAATCAGTGATATGTGATATCGCGGAGCTACAACCATGTACCGAGGCGATTATTAAATCACAACCACCCTCTCCGGCATGTTGCACTAAATTGATAGAACAATTGCCTTGTATTTGTGGATACATCGAAGATCCTAAGTTGAAGCCATATATTAAGTTCACTCCTCAAGCCAGAAAAGTTTTTGAAACATGTGGAGTACACCTTCCCAAATGTTAAAATCGTACCAAAAAATGTTTTCACCAAAAACAGTAAAAATTAAATATATTGAAGAATGATGAAAATGTTATCATTTAAGTAGGCGCTTGGCCATGCGATACCATATCACAATATGGTGTCGT
>NW_006241711.1:0-1248 GCF_000226075.1 Solanum tuberosum
GAAGGAGGTGACGTAAAAATGGAAAAAAAATTAATTTGAAATATTTCCCAAAAACTTTTTTTTTACGGGAGTGGCCTAGGTGGGGTGGCGTGGTAGGTGTCACACCCCGAGCCTACACCCTCGACGGGACTGGAACTCGAAAGCCATTGCTGGCCCCAAGCGAACCCTTGTCTGGCTTACTTAACTCAGCGGAAGACAATATTCATATCTATAATGATCAATGAACTTAACTGAACTGGATAATAAATAAATGATAATGTTTTAAAGATTAAACATTCAACTTGGCCAAAAAGTGGCAACCCAAGTCTTAACATAAAAAATGATAATGAAAAGACTCAAAGGACAAACATTTGACTATCTATGAAGCCTCTAAAACAACTGAGATGGATGTTGGGACAACCCCTACAACATCCTAATGAACTAACTAGAAAGCAATAAAAATGAGTCCTCTGGAATGCAAAGAGGCTCACCGACTGATACTGAACTGCTCAATGGATCAACGGTGCGCTGGAATGCCGATCATAGTTACCTTTGTCTGCATCATAATAAGATGTAGGCCAACTGGCATCAGTACATTGAATGTACGAGTATGCGAGTTGGAATGCTAAAACAACATAGGCTTGAGAGGGAAATCTGAAAGAAACACTTACCTTGGCTTTTCTCAACTCATGAATACTTACTGAACTTATTTCAATATAAAGCAGTTTAAACAAGTGCAATATAAAGAAAAGTTGTTTAAAAACATGATGTCAACTCTGTCTATATACAATGATACAACTTAACTCTGAAATGTATGTAAAAAATACAATAAATTGATGTATATAAAAATACAATAACTTATGTGGGAGTTTCTCTAAATCGATAACCATCACATAAGAGCTATAGTGATGATACAACGATATTAAAAGGAACAAAAACATTTGAGAGAAAGCCTAGTTGATTAGTAAGAGAATATTGATTCCTTTCTTCATTTAAAATATCATTGCATCCCATCATATATACACACTAAAACTAGAGGTTATTAGAAACCACATCTAACTAATTACAGTTATGCACATGATTTGCACTTTATGGTACACTAGCCCATCTATTCCAATCTTGTCTAACTTAGACAAACTCTCCCTTTTTCAATTCAGTATCTTGTTTGTTTCGTTAACATAATTTTCTATACAACTACTAGCTAGTTGATAGAGTTATTTCAATGACTTTATATTGTTGTAACAATTCTGACAGAAATCATAGAACACT
>NW_006241712.1:0-1248 GCF_000226075.1 Solanum tuberosum
TTGAGCTCTGCAGGAGCCATCCGATATGGAGGAATAGTAATAGGCCAAGTCCCTGGCTCAAGCTCAATCGGAAAATCAATATCACGCTCTGGGGGTAGGCCAGGTAGGTCAGTAGGAAACACATCTAAGAAGTCACGAACAACACGAACTGACTCAACCGGATGAACCTCCCTACTCACATCACGCACATAGGCCAAATATGATAAGCATCCACTAGCCAATAGCGTCCTAGCACGAATAAAAGAGATAACCCCAATTGGTGTGCTAACCAACGAGATCCCTGCCACACCACCGGAGGAATACCGGGAATAGCTAAGGTAATGGTACTTAGAAAAGCAATATAAAATAGCGCGATAAGGGGATAACCCAATCCATGCCCAGAATCACATCAAAATCAACCATGTCAAGCAATATAAGGTCAGCCCGGGTGTCACGCCCCTGGATAGTAACTAAGCAAGATCGAAATACCTGATCCAGTACTAAAGACTAACCCACGGGGGTCGACACACACAACGGCGCTACCAGAGGCTCAGACATCATACTCAATCGAGAGGCATAGTAAACAGAAACGTACGAAAAAGTGGAGCCTGGATCAAATAAAGCCAAGGCGGGCAGCTGGCATAAAAGAATAGTACCTGTGATCACATCGTCTGATGCCTCAGCCTCCGCCCTCGTTGGAGCTGCATAGAAGTGGTTGTGTCTGCCCCTTCCCTGACTATCAGACCTACCACCTGACCTGCTTCTTCGGGGACCACCCCGTATACCCCTGCCTGACCACCTCTACGGTCCTGACTCTGACCACGGCCTCTAACTGGAGGTGCTGGTAAAGCTAAGGGAGTTACTTGAGGAGCGGGAGCAATCCGACTATGCTGATGGCAGTCCCTGGCCCAATGACCCATCTCACAACACTCATAGCAACCCTGTCGAGGACGACTCCCAGAAGAACCCAACTGAAACACCTCGCGGCCCTGACTAGAACTAATTTCACACCGACCACCATCTGATGCCTGAAGAGAGGCCTGTGTAGGTCTGCTAGACTGACCCTGTCGAAACCGTCGTCCGGCCCTGTCATGATAATCCCTAGACCTGGGGCGGGAGTCACTGTAGCTGCCCTCATGCCTAGCCCTCTTCTAGCTGCCTCCTTGGGCCTCGCGACGAAGATGCTCCATAGTACTAGCATGGTCAACTACGTCTAAAAAAGATCGACCCAAGGAAACTAAGGACTGGGTCTCAAGCCGAAGCTGCAAT
>NW_006241713.1:0-1247 GCF_000226075.1 Solanum tuberosum
AACTTGGGCAGCCTAGCACGTTGGGGGTGCGGGGCACTGCTAGTGCGCTCGAATAGGCCTCTGAACGTTGGACCTTGGCGCGACGCGCCATGTTTGCGCCTGGTATTGGCGCTTTTCCTTGGCCTTGGCGTGTTGGTTGCGCAGGGCACCCATAAAGGGGTTCTGAACTTTCGCTTCTGCCGTAGTGCGCCTGACCTGCGCCATAACCCAGTTGCCAATGCAGTTGGTTTTCTTCTCTCGTGGTGTGTTCTCAAGCAACCAGCGCATCAACCAAACAACGTAACATCATATTGGTGGCTTGCCTCACACCCAGTGCCTTAGTTTTGGTCGTGGCATGACTCCTCTTTCAGTATTTTTAGTTATAGCTCCTAACTATTACAAAGAAATCAAACTTAACAAGATCCCTAAAAAGAATAAAATTAAAATAAAACTAATTCACTAGATGCTATCAACCCTAAACTAAGCTAGAAATTTAAAAGTAAACAAAACGAACTTCCTATGACATATCTTGCACGGGTTGCCTCCCGTGAAGTGCCAGGTTTAACGTCGTGGCTCGACTCAACTAGGATCATTCATCATTAAACTCAAGAGCCTCCCGATCACGATCTGAATCATCACCAAAGTAGTGTTTAACTCATTGCCCATTTACTAAGAACATCGGGCCATTTTCACCTTTAAGTTCAACGGCACCATGTTGTGTCATCCTTACTACTTTGAAGGGACCACACCATTTTGACCTTAGCTTTCTAGTGAATAACCTTAGTCTTGAGTTAAAAAGTAGTACATTTTCTCCCGAAGTGAAAGTGGGAGGAACTTGTCATGCCACCTTTTTATCTTTTCTTTGTAGAGCTTGGCATTCTCATACACATGGAGCCTAAACTTCTCAAGATCATGTAGTTGATTCATTCACTTTCTTCCTGCCAGCTCGGGGTCAAGATTTAACTTCTTAATAGCCCAATATGCTTGGTGTTCTAATTCAGCCGAAAGATGGCATGCTTTGCCGAACACTATGTGATAAGGAGAAGTCCCTATGGGTGTCTTATATGCAGTTCTATATGCCCATATCGCATTATCCAGCTTCTCAGACCAATCCTTTCTTTGTGCATTTTCCATTTTCTGCAAGATTTGTTTCACCTCTTTATTTGATAATTCCACTTGACCACTTTTTTGAGGATGGTAAACTGTAGCAACCTTATGCCGAATACCATACATAGAAAGAAGATTTTTCACTAGATGGTTAATGAAAT